>NC_133771.1:31949096-32069715 GCF_003597395.2 Chelonoidis abingdonii | reverse complement strand
GGGGGGGGGGGGGGAGGAAATTCTGTGTGCACAACATTAATTTCTGCAAAATTCTACATCGCGCAATGTTGCAGAATTCTCCCAGGAACATACTCTGCATTGATTTACCTGCAAAGATAATACAAAAAAGAATCCTTGGAATGCAGGAGAAATGTTATTAGACACTATGATAAAGCATAAAAGCAGGTTGAAATTAAACTTGCCGCTTCATAATGATACTTCCATGGCCTGTGTGTTTGTACATGCAGGTGATTATTTCTCCAAAGTTCTGGTCCACTTCAGATGACAGTTGATTCTCAGGTGCCTGGGAATGGATCACTTGATGATTTTCTGCTTGTTCCCTCTGAAGCACCTGGCATTGGCCACAGTCAGAAGACAGGATACTGGGCTGATGGACCTTTTGGTCTGACCCAGTATAGCTGTTCGTGTGTTTCTTATGTAGGTATTGTTGTAGTTGATATTCAAGAAAAGCTAATTTGTTTTAATCTTTCAGAACGTTAAGGAATTTGTTTTACCCAATAGACTTTTAATATGCAAATGAACTAGGAAGGAGGAGGAAGATTGAGAGGGATGATGGCTGGCTGATAGACTTCTTAGGTCACATTCTCATCTCCCAACAGTGGCTGGTCTCTTCTGGAGCAGTGAAGGGAAGAAGGATAAATTCTCAGAAGCAGTATAGGGAAGAGGGAGAAGTGGCTCAAGAAGAGAGGGGAGAGCATTTCCAAACATATCTATTACAAGATGAGCTACTAGCTGACAGAATAATAATTAATAAGCTATTTAGGTCTCTGCAAACCTGCAGTTAAGCAAGTATAATGTCACTATGACTTGCTATCCTATTTTCTAAGAACAGCGCACAGTGAACAGCATTTAAATAGACACAGCCATTATCTGAGGAGTGAAAATGGGCGTTGGAGCCTAAAGAGCTGACACATGCAGTATTGCGGCTGTGTCACTGTTTACTTGATACTAGCAGGCTTTTGAACCTTCCAGAAGAGCCACTCTACAAGAAGGTAATGTTTTAGTCATAGCTTCCTGAAATATGGCTCTTTAGACTCTTCGTTATGCTCTGGATCTTCATCACATGTTCTTTATTTTTAAAATAAGGTTGATAATCACTGTGAAAACACCTGACTGTTATGTCTGTATATTTTTGGTTTTTTTTCTAGTGTATGACCCCACCCCACAGCCCTGATTTTGTTGAGTCATCGACTACAATGCTCCTTTCTTCACAAGTCACTTATTCCAAACCAAGGACAGTCATGGCAAATACATCTGTTTGCATAGTCACCTCTACAAACTGTGCATCTGCCATAGCCAAACCATCTGTCATAAACATGGAGAGACAGTCCAGTCGGAAGTCAGGAATATCTGAGCCACCTGTCCCTCAGCCTTGCAGGGCCATGGCAACCAGTGTGATACGTCATACGGGCGATAGTTCTGCTTACCCCCACATTCCTGCTGTGCAAGTTAAAACAAAGGTAACTTCAGGCAATTGCAGCACTTCCACAGACTGGTGTGAAGCACAAGACCGAAGACATTCCAGAGTTTCAGAGGACATGGATACTGCTGATGGTTTAATTAGTAATACTTCACCAGTACATCAGCCTTATTTGCACAACTCTACTTGCAACACTACCAATAAAGGGCAACAGCCAATACGGCCTGTTTCACCGCGGACTTGTTTACCAAAGAACTGTGACAACTGCCCACAGGAAAAAGCCACCCAGCTGCTGCATGCCCCTGTTTCAAACCCCCAAGTCATCTGCCAAATGATCCCTTTTAACAGGCAAAGAGGTATGATTTCTGCCTTTATAAAACCCCCTACACAGACAGTCGCAACTACTGTCCAACCTATTTTACCCCAAACAGCCCCAGTTTCTCAGCCTGTTCTCATGGGATCTTCTGTGCCTCACGGGACTGTTATGTTGGTTCTTCCACAGACTGCTGTTGCACAGACACCGCAGTGCCAACAAAATGTAATGACTGTTGGAAATACCAAGTTATTGCCTCTTGCTCCTGCACCAGTTTTTATTGCTTCTGGTCAAAGCTGTGCACCTCAAATGGACTTCTCAAGAAGGAGAAATTACATTTGCAACTTCCCAGGCTGTAGGAAAACTTACTTCAAAAGTTCCCACCTCAAAGCCCATCTTCGTACTCACACTGGTGCGTATGGAGGGCAGGTCTTTTGTTACAAGAATATTCACTTGTATTGTTGAAAGAATGTTGTTCTGCATTTTGATTTTGAGAGGGGTAAGTGGGTGCATAGAAACCTTCCCATATATTGTGGGAGAGTAGAGGATATTCTTCAAGGACAGACGAAAAAGGGACAATTTTTTTCTGTAACTTAAACCCCAGATTAACTCCGTTGACATCAGTAAAATTTCCTATAGTGTAAATTAAAGCAAAACTTGGTCCAAAATGTGTGTTTTAAACTTGAGTTGTGCTATATTTAGTATGATCTGAAGGAATTATATAAACCAGTTTTCCTGGGGAGGGGGTGTTGTGACACATCATCCTACAGGTAGTTTTTGTGTCTGTCTTTTTATGGTTCATCAGGCTATACATAACAGAATCCACTCTATACATCTGTGAATAATAGATGTATTTTTCCCCAGTTTTTTAGCATTCTGACTTCACTAAAGGAATGAGCACCAGGTCCTGAGCTGTAATGAATTCCACGGTGGTGGATAATAGAACTAACTATTGGTTAAATAAAACTGATCGGCTTTAGTTTGTGACCGCTATGTGCATAGAATTGTTAAACAGAAATGAAAATTAAACAGAACAAATACCTGTGGACTGTCTTTAACCAGATTTTGAGGAGCTGTGAGGGGAGAAATATATTTTTACCAAGTATATTTTAATAATTCCCCTTTCCCTTTTGAAATCCTGGTCTGCTGCAAGTCGTGCATTCTGGGTACTCATTAAAAGGATGTCAAAGTGCTATATTTGTTTGTTTTGGAGGGAGGGGGCAGGGGAGATTATTTTAAGATGTATTTCTTCCCTGGTTCTGTCCTCAGCCTGGTCTCACTCTGTGGACATTCAGCACATAATCTGGTTTTAATTTCCATTTAATCTGACAATTAATTTATTTTATTAAAATTCCTCATTGGAAGAATAACTTTTTGAAAAAGACACTTTAAGGGAGTAGGTATTCCCCTAAACTAGAACCTAGAGCAGTGGTCTCCATACTTTTTACCTCGCATCCTCCCCTTACCTCTATCTGTGCCCCTGGAGCTGGGGTTGGGAGCAGAGCCCCGGGTATGGGGCTGGCAGCCAGGGCCAGGCCCAAGAGTGGAGCTGAGTGGTGCTCTCTCCTCGCGCCCCTCCCCCCTGCTCCCACATCAGGGCTGACCCTGGTTCTAGCTGTGCTTCCCTGAATGTTCTTTGGTGCCCTTCCAGGGGAACATGTCCCACAGATTGGGGTCTCTGACCTAGAGGTAGAATGCTGTCCTTCCTTGTTGCCCTTTAGGGTGTGTGGGCGAGTGGAAGAGTTGTCATGGCTGGTGTAGTGGGATTCTGAGTTATCCTGGTGAAGTGCAGGATGCCCCAGGGGTAAGGGCAGTGAACCTTACAGAACATCTTTCCTCTGGTTCGGAAAGAAGCTGTATGAATCTGGTCTAACATCTAGCAGCATGTGTACAGGGGAGCTGGAGCAGACTGGCCTAACTGTGATTCTTAACTAGCAAACAGCCTGCAGAAGGCCAGGGGAACAATAGCTGACCTACCCTTTTCCCTCTGTTACTCCTGGTTTGAGAGAGAGATTATCTTGTACAGTAGGGGAAGGACGTAGGCCTTAATATGTAAGAATTCTTTTTAGTGCTTCCTTGTGGAATGGAGCACACACTTTCAGATTTATCTGTAACTATATTTTGGATATTAAACATTTATTGCTGGGTAAAAGTGGGTAGTAGATCACTTGCTATTAGAAGAGCTCTAAAATTGCACAATTGTGTAAGTATTACACACATACAGTAATCAGAAACTAGCAAAGGTGAGGTTAGAGCTCTGAGCGCACACTTACATTCCTTGAGCATCCAAAATGCTCATGAAACCAATGGAAATTTTAGCTTATGAAAGGAGTGCAGGATCATCCCTTACATTAGTTCCATTTCACACCACATGAGTAATAAAATGTAACTTCTTTTTGGTGGAATTGATGAACTGCCCAAATCTAATGATAAACGTAGCTTAGTAAATGATCCAAAATCTTAGTAATTATGGTCTTAATTGTTATTAGCAGTTGAGTTGCTGTGTTCTTTTGAAGAAATTAGCATTTTATTATGACATTGAGATCAAATCCAAGACTTTATTTCAGATTATAGTACTTTCTAATGACATGGCACAGACTCTGACCTCTAATAGAAGGGTTAATTTCTCAAAGTTCACAGTCAAAAGATATTGTAGCTTTATGCAAAAATATTCTCTCCTAAACTCTGAATTGTTTGGCGAGATTTTTTTTAAATGTTGTTGAATCAGTAAACTAACAAAAGCAATAAATGTGCTATTGTCTAAGACCTCGATGCAGCAGCTACTTAAGCACATGCTTAATCTTATGGGACTCATGCATAAAGTTAAATATGTGCTTAAGTGGCTGCAAGGCTGAAGTCTAAATTATTAGTTCTTAAAGCCATTTTCTTTTTTTATCAGTGAAAATAACATTGTTTTGCTTTTCTCCATATCCATTCAGGAGAAAAACCTTTCAGCTGTAACTGGGAAGGCTGTGACAAAAAGTTTGCCCGCTCAGATGAACTTTCTCGGCACCGAAGAACTCATACCGGAGAGAAGAAGTTTGCTTGTCCTGTGTGTGACCGTCGTTTCATGCGCAGCGA
This sequence comes from Chelonoidis abingdonii, assembly GCF_003597395.2. Classification (NCBI taxonomy): domain Eukaryota; kingdom Metazoa; phylum Chordata; order Testudines; family Testudinidae; genus Chelonoidis; species Chelonoidis abingdonii. The sequence continues at coordinate 32,064,880 of NC_133771.1, read as the reverse complement.
TCACTTGACAAAACATGCTCGTCGTCATATGACTACAAAGAAAATACCCAGCTGGCAGACACAGGTTGACAAACTGAACAGAATTGCTACGGCAGAGAAACCTAAAAGTGATGGTGCATTGAACATGCTCATACCCATACCAACCTCTGCCTAAGTGGGCTAGTTGGACAAAAAATCTGCTTTCAGAACTTTCTAAAAGTCAGGAAGAGCTACAATGGTTAAAATTGAATTGATGATGATTTCTTAATTTCTGTTCATATTTCCCTCTTTAATAGTGCTGAAAAAGGTATGTAATTATTTTATTCAGTTTAGGCTCTGTTCTGATGATATATGAGAACTCAATTGTGTCTCTCTCTTTTTTTTTTTTTTTTTTTTTTTTTTTTTTTTTTTTTGTTCCTCTCTCAACATTTGGGCATCACTGGCACTTCAGGAAAGCAGAACTCTTGGAAACAATTTGGATACTATATTAAAAGCAAAACTCATTTGAGTAACAGTTGCTGTTCATATTTTGATACAAAGTAAAACAAGTGATTTTAATGTTCTATGTACTAGTATTTTCTATACAAAATATATTTTATATTTGTTCAGCTAGGGCTTGGCCTGCTGTCATTGAAACTACTTGCATAAGTAAAAGTGTGCAAAATCTGACCCTTTGTTTGGAAACTGCTTTTCACTAAACCTCAAGAAACTTAATTAAAACATTTTATAAACATATACACACTTGGTTAACTCAGAATGTTTTGGAACTCTACACATTCAGATCCTGATCCAGCAATCAGTTTGCATAGTCAGACCTTCATTCAGATGAGATTGCAGGAGTGGGACTTAAAAGCCTGTTGCTATTTACCGAAAAAAAAAAAAAATCTTCAGGAATAAGTGTGCTTCTTGAAATCCACAACAATTAATTGAATTAGGTTCCTTGAAGGAAAAAATTGCACTGAGCATGTTTCATAAACTTTGCTGTGGGAAGTCCTTGTGACTTCAGGTGGAAGCTTGAAAGACACACACTCCTGATTAGTTTTTGTTCTGACTGAGCAAAGTTTGGAGATTCAAGACTGTTCAAGTGGATGCATAAGGACAGCTGCTTCTGAAGAATTTTGCCACCATTAAGAGATTTTTAGTTAAATCCTGTGGATGCTAATCTACTGTAAACACAAAACTGGTAGATGGTGACAAATCAGCTGTCATGTGTAGTAAACTGGATCTCTGATTTTTATTTCTCTGTTTTTAAAATTAGAGAGTTTTTTTATACAGTGTTTAGGTTAGACTCTTGCACACCTAATGAACTATTCAAGACTTCAGTTTGTGTATTAAAAGCACACACCCAAAGTCTAATTTAAAACACAGCCACTTTGTTAAACTGATGAGCCTCTTCTATACACCATGCTATTTTGCATGCAGAACCACTCTTTTCTATTAGATGAAATATTCTTCCTGTTGAATGGACTTTCTTTTCCATCAGAGTAGGTTATGACTCAGATGAATTGCAAAATTGCCAGCTGCAGGACTGCTGTGTTGTAACTTTCTTTAGTAGCATAGTATGATTAACAAAATTAAATGTGTGTAGATCACTCAGCTTCTGTGTCAAGAAGAGAACACACACATATATTAACAAGCAAAGATGTTTGCTGTAGTGCTGAGATCACATCTGACATTGCATTTAGTACCCAGAATCATTGGCTATAGAACAGATTAAAAATAGCTTTTTGTCTAGTGTGGTACCTTCCTTAACCCAAACATTTCTGTTCTGTAGGTTGATTCCTTGTGCAACGTGTCTGCCTCTATTGCAAACATCTTTTAACATTAACATAAGGACTTTTCCTTAAGCTTATTTATTTATTTCATTTGAGTCTAAGTTTCCTGTTGTGAACAGCCTTCTCCTTAAAGCGTGGTTCTAATCTGAAAAGTAACAATATAAAAGCAGCAGAGAATCCTGTGGCACCTTATAGACTAACAGACGTTTTGGAGCATGAGCTTTCGTGGGTGAATACCCACTTCGTCAGATGCATGTCACATGCATCTGACGAAGTGGGTGTTCACCCACGAAAGCTCATGCTCCAAAACGTCTGTTAGTCTATAAGGTGCCACAGGATTCTCTGCTGCTTTTACAGATCCAGACTAACACGGCTACCCCTCTAATATAAAAATGGCATTTTCATACTCCAGGTCATCTGCTTCTTGTATGTGCATTCAGTTGCATCTTCCTCTTTACTGACCAAGTATGTTTTTGCTACTCTTTGCTCTTATGAGCCTGTCACAGTCAACACAACTAATGGAGCATAAGCTAGATTCTCTTCCTTTTTGCAAAATAATGGTTTACTAAGTTTGTTCTATTACACTTTTTGAAATCCACTGAGTGTCGATATGGAACAGTATTTCAGTTATATGGGGTAAAATGATTGGACTTTACTACTACCAGCAAAGAATATATTGAAATTGTCAATAATATTGAGCTTTTGAGAAGATACCTAAATTTCCAGATGAATAAAACATCAGTAATTTGAAATGTGCTGCATGTTGTACTGCTTCATTAGTCTAAAAACTTTTTGTTGTGCAGTATGTTGGTTTGATTCTGCGCTCATATGGACTGGTGCAAACACGCTGAAATCAGTTTATAGTTCATGTGAAGTCAGTGAAGCGCATGTGTAATAGCAGAATATATATATATAGGTTTTTATGCCTCTGGTTACAGTTATTGGTAATTTTGAGATTATGCTAAATTGAAACATTGCACTCAGTGTACTTAATTTTTGTGCATATCCTTTAAAATGTCCAATCCTTGTTCATTTGACATTTATTATGACACAGCTGATCATCTGTTCTCCTGGGGGAGTTCTGCCCCATTGCGCATGCACAGAATTTATGTGCTTTGCAGAATTTTTTTTCAGCAGAAAATACATTCTGCCAGCAAGGTGCTGCAATTACTCCTTTTGCCCACCAGGGGCCATTGTGTCACCAGAACAGAGAGCAGCTGCTCCTATGCGGGAGCAGCCCCAGCTGTGGATAGAGAAGAAGGAGAGGCTGTCTTCCTCACAGCGCCCTGCCCCTGGAGCCAGGTCAGGAGGCACAGGATAGGCAGGGACAGACAGCATGGGCTGCTGGGGAAAGGGTCACAGACTGGGGTTCAGAAAGGGAAGTGAAGGCACAGATTGGGGCAGGGACTGAATGGAAGTGTGGGTGCAGGGACACATAGGGAAGTAGGGTAGCTGAGTGGGAGAGCAAGGCCACGTGGGGACGGGGGCAGATGTGCCTGTCTGAGAGGGGCTAGGGGGTCAGTCAGCGTCAGCATGGTGAAGTCTCCCTAACAATCCCTCCCTGCTCAAAAAACACCTGGCGTGATATTTTGACAATAAAATATACAGAATTTTGCAGAAATCCCCCAGGAGTAATCTTGTGTATTGCTGAATGTATGCAAAAATTTATTTTTTGAAGGGCTACATTGTAATTCCTCTTTTTGGTAAAGTGGATACTTGGACTGTTACTCTTGTGGTGTTTGAGTACTGACGGTTAGGATGCAAGCTTAATTCCATTGCAAAAAACGATTAGCCCTGCTCTTTATGCTCTAGGGAAGAAAAGAGCAAAAAAATCTGCCTATGGACTGTAGTGCGACTGGGTGGCTTTTTTACTTGACCCCGACATGACATATCAACTTCAAAACCTATTTTGGTAAACTTTTTTTTTAATTTGGCAGAATTTTTGATATTTCCCAGTAGCAGAACAGTTTTGGAAACACTCTGTAAGTAATCTTGTAGATGGTCTTGTTCTTTTGCTTGTCAGAGAGATAAAAAGATGCACAGGAGAGTATGGGATAAAATTCTGCCCATAAATGTGCAAGCATAGTTGTGATTGGTCCCTGTGTCCTGTTTGCAATATCTCTACTCCTATTTACTTAGGAGTTAGGGCCACTTAGACATCAGCAGGAACTTTGTGTGAGCATTAGAACCATGATTATTTAGGACCTGAGCCTGCAAAGAGCTGACTAGAACTGAGCAAATAATAGATTTTTTGGTTTGGGTGCTGAACTGAAAAGTTTAAAAAAAAATTGTTTTGAGGCAAACCAAGCCAATTTTTTTGAAATTTTTAATCAAACTGAAAAACTTGGAAAACTTTCATTTCCAATTGACTGAAATGTTTCAGGTAGAGTCAAAACAGTCTTTTCATGTTTATATTCATTATGAGTGTTTTTGTTTTCATTTGGCAGCTTCAGGGTATTTTTCACCCTCTTTTGTAGTGATGGTCTTTTTTGTCTTTTTTTTTAATTGGCCAAATTTGATAATGAAATGCCATTTTGAAGCAAAATGTCAGAAAGAAATGTTTCTAAATCATTGAAATGAAATGTTTTGACTTTTTCCACACACAAATTTCAAGTTGTTTTGGCTGAGACTGTTAGATTTTACCCAAATTTGGGAATAGTTTTTGATTATCTGAAAAATGCCTTTTTCGGTGAAATTTCTTTTAGCTGAAAATTTTCACCCAATGCTTTGGCCGAATGTATCCTGTGAGGTGTTTTGAGGGCGCTCATACCATTGGGCCCAAGGGAAGCAAAGTACTTTTGTAAATGTGCATGAATAATTAAGCCAAAATTTGAAACTTTTTTTCTTGCACAGTATGAGGGAGTAGAAACAGAAGAATGAAGTCTTATTAATGGATTAAACATGACCAGGTTAGCTGTCCTAGTGCACTTTAATGCCTGCACAATATTGTTCAGTCTTTTTACTGTGAGCCTATAAGTATATTTCAAAATAAATTTTTAAAATTTTCACTTTTGTAACTGTTTTTAACTTATTTAATAAAACTGTAATGTGGCTGTATTTTTAAATCACATATTTGGGATTTAGAAGTATTTAAAGCATTTAGCTTGTTGAAGAATGTGTAAAAGTAAAATGGTATCTGGCATGTATTTAGACAAATAGATGTATTGGTTCATCTAGTGCATTTCTCTGCAAATACAGGATTTTTTTTTCCTATTCTAGATTTTTCCAGTGCTTCATCCGTTTATTCACTGTTACATAACCCTTCACGTGCACTTGGTATAGTGGTGTGCAGTTCATAATCAGTCATTGTGTCTGTGTTTTGAAAGACCCTCCACAGCCATTTGATTGGAGCCCTTAAATTTTTATAAAAAATTCTCCTTGTGTGATTCATGCTGATAATCTGTAATGATACAAAAATGTGCACTTCCATAATTCCACGAGGTCACTGCTGTAGGTGCAAATATCCAAATTTGGTCCAAAAGATTTAGATGCAGGTTGCTCTTCTGTTTAAACTAATAGAAGGACTTTAGTGCCATTTTCTTTAGCAGTGGAAAGAAACCAGTATCCCAAGACTGTATGGAAGTGTCACTGGTTTCTCCTTCCCCTATGCAGTTATTCTGTGATATCGATGCAACTTGAATGGGGCATATCTTATTTAGTGGTCTATCAGGCAAGAGTTGTCCAATATCATGGCAGAATTTTTCTGCTATTTCTCTGTGCCCTTCCCACCAACCAAATTGCAGCAACACTTATTTCTGTCTGAGTCACTTTTAAAAGTCTGGTTTTGTCTTGGACTAGAAAACAATTAGTGTAGAAACAAACAAGAATCCATAAAATAAGTTTAAAGCAAGAAAATAAAGGCCTTGTTCTTCCTTCAGCTTTTCACTGCAACATTTTAGTACGATACCTGTCTATAGCCATTGTCCTTGCCGCTGGCAGCGTACCCTGAATTTGGGAAGAGGAGCAATGCTGTACTGTTGTGTAGGTAGATAAGACAGCAAAAGCATGCCCCTATATAAATCCATGATACGCCCTCACCTTGAATACTGTGTTGTTTTGCTTGCCCCATCTCAAAACAAACAAACAAAAAAACCTGGAAAAGTACAGAGAACGGGAACAAAAAACAATTTAGGGTTATGGAACATCTTTTATCTGAGAAGAGATTAAAAAGACGGGCTGTTCATTTTAAAAAAGGAACAAGTGAGGGGAGGGGAGGTGGTATAAAGTGGAGGAAGTGAATAAGGAAGTGTTATTTTCCCCTTCACATAACAAGAAGCGCAGGGGTCACCCAATGAAATTAATAGGCAGTTGGTTTGAAACAAACATAAGGAAGTACTTCTTCCCACAACACACAGTCAATTTGTGGAACTTGGCAGCAGGGGCTATTGCAAATGCCAAAAGTATAACTGGTTTCAAAAAATAATTAGATAAGTTAATGGAGGATAAGTCCATCAATGGCAATTAACCAAAATAGTCAGGGATACAGTCCCATGCTCTAGATGTCCCTAAGTCTCTGACTGCCAGAAGCTGGAACTGGACAACAGGGGATGGATCACTTGATAAAATGTCCTGTGCTGTTCATTCCCTCTGAAGCATTTGGCACCTCCCACTGTTGGAAGACAGGATACTGGGCTAGATAGACCATTGATCTGACCCAGTATGGCCATTCTCACGTGTGTGCATCACCCGACAGCAATGCCTCCTCCCTCCCAACCCCCAGCAAAAAGCGGATTTTCCTTGCAAGTCATTGGAGGAGGAAGACTATGAAGAAGAAAAAATATGGAAATAGGGCTCCCTCCCAAGAGCTTGATCTCCTCCGTGAGTAATTCAGCCTCTTGTGTGTATGTGAACTCTTCTGCTTTTCCTGATGCTTTTCTCAGTCTTCCAGTCACAGGATCCACTCATTGCACATGGTGCTTCTTCCTGGCAGCTCAGGGGATTAGCTTTTGCCAGGTGCTGACCGCCTTTTGGTGGTGTGTCTACCAGTCATCTCTTTCACTCTGACCCTTCTCTCCCAGACCTGCAGCTTCCTGTTTGTGGTTTGGCTCTCTGGCCGAGTCACTGAGATCCTTCCCTTACGGGGAAGTCAAAATCCTGGATCAGCTGTCTGGTAGGCATCTCCAGTGCCCTGCACGCATCTCCAGTGCCCTGCACCACTTCCCAGTGGCTGGTAGGGGAACCCAGACCTGCCCTCTACACTGGGTTCCAGCCCAGTGACCCTATAACAAGCAGCCCAAGTCTGTATGCTCCTACCCCTTGCTGATGTTTCCCTGAGCTTCTTCCTACTTGTACTGGCAGAAAGAAAGGGAAACCAGACAAGCACTCTTCCCCCCCAGGGAGTGGCTACAGACTACTTCCTTGCAGTCTCTTGCTACTCACAGCTCCTGGGCTTTATACAGGCCCCTCCTGTTCCTGCCCAGCTGTGTCCATTTCCAGTTTGTGGCCTGCTCCCTGTCTCCTTCCTCAGGTGTAGTCTGGGCAGTTAATTGGCCTGCCTAGCCATTTTAACCACTCCATGCTTTGTAGGGGTGGGCACCCCATTATACTCTCCTTGGGCAAATGTTGTGCCCACCCTTTTTTCTTTCTGGATTCTCTTAATGGCAGGTTAGACCTTAAGAAGCTACCTTCCCACTCTTTCCTCAGACTTTGTAACAGCTTGCCCTAAGCCTGCTCCCACTAACAAGGGGAAAGGCTTGGGTATTTCAAAATGTTGGTGTAAAATCAGACTTCATAATCTTAAATTTTCACATAAAATTGCTCTAGTTTAACTGAAGCCTGGTCTACAGTTAAAACCTATCGTGATTAAGAAATGGGACTGAAGTAACTATTTTAGTGGCAAAAAAGTTATGTTGAGAAAATGGAAATCTGCAATTCCTCCCTCGTACATAGACAGGCTTAGAGAACTCTCTACTACTGCATTAATGGAAAAAATGACTGTCTAATAGAAATGATTGGAAAAAATGTGAGGATGTCTGGTCATACATTGCAAACTTTTGCAGCTTAGTATATATTAGTCCCTAATACTTGCAGATTGTTCTAATTTATTATTTTGGTCACTTTAATTGATGCCCTGCATGACCTCTATGGGTTGAAGGTTTTCTTGTTTGATTGTTTTTTCCCAGGTTTTACAAATACTATGACCGGGGTTGCAAGGGGGGCAGCTGAGGTCACTCAATTAGGTTAACTGCAAAGAATGAGGCAGACAATCCCCAAAGCTGGTGGATATTTTCAGTACTTAAATTTACCAAGACAGCACAAAACAGCTTCTTTATTACCTCACTGGTTGACCAGAAGTCAACAAAACCATTACCTTAAAGTAACCCAGCCTCAGGCCTCCACCCAGATACCCAAGTCAAGAATGATGAAGATTACTGAAAATAGTTTTCATCATATAAAGGAAAAGGTTCTACCAATCTCAAAGGATCAGACACGTTACCTCCCAGGTTAATGAATATTCCAGATCTTACCCAAATACATGCTTACAGCCAATTCTTATTAACTAAACTAAAATTGATTTAAAAAGAAAAGAAAGAGTATGGTTTAAAAGATCAATATATATACAGACCTGAGTTCAATTTTTGAGGTTTAGATATATAGCAGAGATGGTGAGCTTTGTAGTTGCAATGAGTTCTTTTAGAATTTAGTCCATAGGTTATAGTCCAATGTCATATTCAGAGTGTTTCTACTTTAACTGGGACCTCAATCTTGTGACTCAAATGTCCCCTGATGAAGCTTAAGCAGATCTGAGAGAAAAAGGATTGGGACCCAAGGATCTTTTATACAATTTCAAGCCACCTTTGACAGGTTGGAGTGCCTCAGGGAATAACGGGCCCTCATTTCGTAAGCAGTGTTATTAATTATTCACACAGATTAACATAAGGCAAGTGCCTATGTTTCCACCATTCACGGGTGATTTGCTATACACTTCAAAGAGATGATTACAGCAATATCCTGTGTTTATAGTTCATTTACATGCTAGGATGTTCTTTTGATCTCTGAATTAACAGCATAGACAGGGACTGTTGATTACATTGTTGACCATTACCCTATATATGTAAATACAAAGAAACACAAACATTATCCCCTCATATGTCTTTAAGGGTTGAATCTGAGTCATACATCCTGCAGGATGTTTAACCCTTTTTGGTCACGCATCACAATGAACCTTGAATTTTATTAGTGATATGCCATTTCCTTTTTCATGTATTTATATGTTTTGGTTCATGTGTTTATATTTAATATTAAAACAACAAAAATAAAGTTTAAAAAATAAAACCTATAGCAGCATAGCTACATGGTATGGAGTGTGGATGAAAAAAACATATACCTCAGGCACCATAGCTGTACCAACAAACCCCCCAGTGTAAATGCAGCTGCAACACCAGAGTGCTTTTCTGGGTATAGCACATCATTCAGGGGAGGTGGTGTTCCTATACTGACAGAACTCCTCATTGTCGTCGTCCTGATTTAATTAAACTGGTGCAAACCCCTCTTGGCCACTTACTTTGATTTAAACCAGGCTTGTTTCAGTTTTGTTTAAGTTGGCTAATGAATTAGTTTGAACTGGAATAAGTGACTTTTAAAGCAAAGAAGGTTTTCACTAGTTTAACTAAATAATATAAAATCATACCTTTAATTAAATCCATAACTTTCTTAATTAGACCCTTATCTAAGGGTCCAGATTTCAGACCTCACTAACTTAGGCTCCCTGAGCTGCAACTTGAGGAGTGCCCCTCAGGGGAATATGTTCCTGAAAGTGAAAATTTACTCTCTAGACTGAAATCTTTTTTTTCCTTTACATGAGGCCTTCCATGTTTGTTGTGTGTCAGTAATTTCTCTCCATCAAATGTGCTCAATTTACAAGTAGAATGATAATTTTTTCTTAACTGCAAACTCAGCCTAATTGGGCTTTTTCCCTCTCATACATAATCACCTGTTACAAAGGTTAGGTCAGCATGAGAGACCACTGTCTTTGACCTATGCCTTCCAGAACACCTGTGCCATAAATAGATTTCCATAAGTGCAGCTGATGGGAGTTTACTCAGCAATTCCAGTGATACCACCCAAGAAGGAATAGAATTTAGCTCCCTCTCTCCTGGTCTGTTGGTTCTATAAATAACAGCAATAAAAAGCAGTTAAAACTTACTTTTGTTACTGTAGTCAGTAGAGATGAAAAGGCTCCCAGAAAGCAGATCTGCTGAATAAAGGTATCACTTCTTACATCTGAACTCTTCAAAGTATAACTGCACTCTAAACCAGCATCCTACCCCAGCCCCTGGTTAAGACACCCATTGCTTTCTGGAGCACCCATGGAGTTGGCACCTATGGGCCCATCCCTGGGTAGGGCATTCCTACTCAGTGGATCTACACTGGTGGCAGCGGTTTCAGTGAAAAACAAAATGTTCCTACTTTCTAATTGTCTTCTGTAACATAGCAAAACCAGTACAGAGTTCCACCCTGATGGAGACAGGTACACCTGAGGAGTCTGGGTCAGGAAGTCATCTCAGGTATTATAATCTGTATTTCTGCTTTGGAAGTTCTGAGGTGAAAAACCAGGTGAAGGGAGAACAGGGAGACTAGCTGTGAAAAGCCTTCAGGTGAGTGAAAGCTGCGAGGTTGTACTGTAGGCTGTATTATTAAAGCTGTGAGTCTTGGTTAACAGAGTACTGAAGACATATTGTTGTTTGCCAACACAGACTGTTTATTGCCGCACCAAGCATATAGATAAATATGGAGCAAATATTGCTGCTTATAACAAGTAAGGGGGTCCTCATGACTTGCTTTTGGCAATTTCCATGTCAAGCTTTCTATCACCTGCCCACACGTTAAGTCACAGCTCCTCCCATTTTGAGTCTTCAATTTCTAGCTCAATTTGTCCCTGTAACCAGTTTTTAAAGCCTTGTAAAAGGGTCAGCTGGCCCATAGCCAGCCTATGAGAGGGTAATTCCCTTCTTAAAACTGCTCTAGAGGCAACCACTTTTTCTGGTTGTTTTCAGGAGACAAAGCAGCCAGTAGTTTCCCTTCTGAAGGTCTTGCTGTCTTTCTGTTCCTTCCTGTACAGGTATGTGCAAGGCTAGAATGCTACAACAGTGACTACACCCTTTTAACTTCTGTTCCTTGTTCAGTGCAAGGCATGCTGCTGTTATGGTAGTAATGTTATGGAAAACAATCAGCAGCTAAGAAAAAATACTTCTGTGCATTATATCTTCAAAGGTGCAGTTCTGCATTTGCAAAACCCCAATTTGCATCTAACTCAGGAGTTGAGTAGATGTAACTGGAGTATGCATAAAAGTGGCTTTTGTTCTGTTTTTGGAAGATTTTGGCCTAGTTAACTAACTTCTAAGAACTCTTTTCAGGCTTTTAAATTTCTTACCATTTCAGTGTTTATCTTTTTACAGGCCAACCAGTGAATCTTGTGAATTCCAAATTGCCTTTTGTTAGGTTGTCATGCTGCTGACCAGGTCTTCAGTTTTTTTGGCCTGCTGTCCTCTGCATGACTGCTTTTCACAAGACAGATAGTCAGTCAGAAACCAAGATATTTGCCTTTTGGTTAATATTTATATAAAAATCTCTTATGATCTAGTTTTTTTCAGTTTGCATGGCATGCTCTGAAGGCTTACTTTTTTTTTTTAAACACTATACTCAGTGAAAGCTAAGTGGCTGGAACTGGTAATCTATTTAAGTGGTAACCATGGAAAATGTGACCCTTTCCTTAACCTTCTGACCAACCGTGGTTTGGTTTGGTGTTTTTTAAGGAAGGGCTTTTTGTAGAATGGCTAATAGCCAGCACGGCACTAAACGTAAGGTAGTTAGTTTGTGCAAAGTACAGCACATAACTGTTTTTGTGTAATTTTGTATTTATGTGCTGCTTCTAGATGAGGGAAGATACCATGCTAAATTGTGGAAAATACTTTGTTTGGAGAGGACTGAAAGTTTTTTGCACTAAATACTGTGCCCTGCTCCAGTACACTAGGCTGTGTATATCATGTAGAAAGGTAATGACTGAAATGCTGGGCCAGCTACACAGCTGGTGTAGCTCAGTGCAGTCCCAGATGTTTAGGAACAGGCTTTTCAAAAATAGGAATGAATTTTGTCATCTTATGAACAACTAGCCGTCACAGACTGGACTAAAGTATGATGTCCCCCCAAATGCTAATGGGGAGAAAATAAATCTTCTTGCCAGGCAGGTTAGATTTCAATGTTCGGTCCTTAGGCCTAGTGCCAGCCTCCAGGTACTTTTCTTAATAATCAGTCAGGGATGTCTATTTCTTTGCCTTTTATTTTTAATATTTTCTCTTTCTATAAAATTGCCAAAACAGTGTTTCCTTTAAGACAACCTGGTCATAAACAGATAGCTAAGGATTAATGTCTTTTTCACCTGTAAAAGGTTAACAAACAGTGACCTGCAACACCTGACCAGAGGACCAATCAGGAGACAAGATACTTTCAAATCTCGGAGGAGGGAAGTCTTTGTTTGGGTGTTCTTTGTTCTCTCTGGGATCTGAGAGTGACCAGATGTACTACAGGCTTTCTAATTTTCTATTCAAGTAGTAAGTGCAAGTAGAAAGGCAGTTTAGTCTTTTTAATTTTTCATTATTTGCAAATGTGTAGTTTGCTGGAAGTATTTTAAATTGTATTTCTGCTGGAGAAGGTTTTCTTTCTAGTGTCTATAAGCTGAAAGACCCTGTAATATTCCATCTTGAATTTACAGTGATTATCTTTACTCTTTCTGTCTTTTATTAAAAACCTTCTTTTTAAAGACCTAATTGATTTTTACCCCTTGTTAATGCTAAGGTATTGAGTCTGTACTCACCAGGGACTTGGTGGGAGAGAGAGAGAGCGTGGAGGGGTGGAGGTGGAATCTGTCTGTTTTAAGATTCAAGAAGTTTGAATCACTGTCTATCTCTCCAGAATAACCCAGGGAGGAAAAGCCTGGGAGGGGGGAGGAGGAGGAGGAGAAACCTGATTTCTCTGTGTTGTGATTCAAAGAGTTTGAAGCACAGTGATCTCCTGGTGTACCCAGGGTGGGAAAGATCTGGGAGGAAGAAAGGAGGGGGAAGGGAAATGGTTTATTCCCCTTTGTTGTGAGACTCAAGGAATTTGGGTCTTGGGGTCCCCAGGGAAGGTTTTGAGGAGACCAGAGTTTATCAGGCACTCCAAGTCCTGATTGGTGGCAGCTTATTAGATCTAAGCTGGTAATTAAGCTTAGAGCAATTCATGCTGGTACCTCATTTATTTTTGGACTTTAAGGTTCAGATTGGGGCTAAATGCCATGACACAACCTGAAAAGCATTCTTAGCGGAGCAGTTACTGACTAGAGCTGCAGAGAGAGAAACTGAACAGGAGGAGGTCTCAGATACTGAAGGAGGCTGTGATCTCCCTGCCTACACAGTATAACAAGCGGGTCTGGCATCTCAAAGGGTCTGGAAAGTTGGTAGATTTTTCCAGCCGAGCAGTCCCCAACTGACAGGGGTACCACCCTTCTCCAGCCTCCCCAGTGTTACATTGGGGTGTGGCCAGAAGAGGACTTTCATCCAGCTATTCATGGCTAGTAAAATGAACCCTGGAAGCCGTAGCCAGCTGCCATAGTTTAAAGCAACTTGGTGGTGATCCTAAAGTAGGCCAGGCCCCAGAACCAGAAAGCCACAATCAGTTCCTCTATGGCTTCCTCCCCCCATCTGTGCCTATCACATACTGGGCAGTCCTTGGAATCTGCCCTGTGTGACTGTCCAAGAACAGCCTCAATCTAAAGGAAGAAACCTGGATAGCGTAGAAATCTAAAAGTTGGCCAGTGTCTGAACAAAAAGGGGACACGCCATGCATGTGGCATCATGGGTAAGTACAGCTACTAAATTTAGAAATTTTCATATTTTTTTGTGTTCTCTACAAAAAATGCACTATGTATTCTCACTCTGATATAATTTTGCTTGCTATCATGGCAGGTTATTGGAGATTAATTTAATTCTGGCCAATGTAATAGAATACTGACCTGGGTCATATAAATTCATGTAATTACTTTTGTGTAATTTTTACACGGTAATATTATTGAATGTGTTTCTACTCAAGCACTAGTTATTACCATATTTTCTATTTTTGTGTGCAATTCTACTCCTAATATGTTACTCTACCACCCCCAACCCCTGCACATATATCTTTTGACTAACAGCAGGATATTTCTGGATATACCAAGCTATTCAAGAATCGGTGTGCTGCCCTAGGCTTTAAACTTACATGGCTTTCTGAAGCTTTCCTTTCATCCCCCCTTCCCTCTTATTAAGGGTGCACATACATGCAGGGGGGGGGGGGGAGAGCCCACACTAGCTGTTCATTAACTCCCTGTGTAGGCACTCATATTGTGCACTGAGTGCCTTTGTGCTCAGGAGCATAATGCACATTGGCTAAACTGCGTGAGGGCTCTCTTAGTGTGCAGTCAGTGTCCCCACAGGGCGAGCTTTAAAGTCACGTTTTAGCTTATTGAGCATATTAGCACTAACATCCCCATGTAAACATGCCCTAAGTATAACTTCCGTCTGATTGGGTACCACAGCAGACCTCCAACAGGAACCTTTCTGTCCTTCTCTATGTAAGGTTCCTACCACAACGATACCCACCATCTGAGTACATGAGCAGGACATCTTTTGGAACACTTTTCTTATCCAAATTGGTCAGTAGGGGTTTTTGTGCTATCTGCATGATCCTCTCCATCCTTCTAGAATTGTGCACATCCCCTTATAGATGAACTTTGGCTCTGCTGTCTTCATATTCTTAGAAGGTTCATTAAAAGGCTATCAGTGTGCTGAAGAAGCACTGAGCAGGAGAGGACTATGAACCACTATGTAGACATCTGTGCTCTGCCACATTGGCGAGGAGAACATGACAACCTGGAGATAGCCACAGGTTCCTCATTATATAATCTGGAGGAAAAACTAAAACTAGATATCTCATTAGGAAGAAAAAATCATATGCGGTGATAACTAATTAAAAATCCAACTGGATATCTCCATGAAAAATAAGTTAGGGGGACAGAAGATTGATCACCCTGTCTCTCTCAAACTGATACTTTTGCCTTTTATTGAGAATTACATGGAACATAGATATTTGTGAAATATACACCAAACATTGACATCTTAAGGTGTATCCCACTGTTCCAATTAGCATGTGCCTCACTAATTTGCCCTTGAGATTTCATCTGACATGTGTTATGTTCCATCAGAGGACAGAAAAGTTATTTTTTCTAATTCTGATAATAAGCAGCTACTCAAAGTACATCAGGCTCCAAAAAACCCCCCAAAAACTACACACACCAGAAACCTTAATTTAAAAGTACAAGGCTTCACCATCAATCATGCTGAAAACCTCTGAGTCTTTGGTTTTATAGGATTTTTTTTGTTTTGTTTTACTTTTCCATTCTTAGTGATAAATGTGGTGAATTTTTAATTACACAGGAATCTTCATTAGTGCTTAAGCCAAAAGTGGTAAATATCTAACTCCAATGCAGGAGCGCTGATTTATGAACTACTGCTCTTCAATCATGTTAAAGCCCATCTCAAAGTGGGTGACCCAACAGGCACATACATATGGCATTGGACCAGTATGTGCACATCACTCTGTCCTTGTGATTTTCCCTGTTGCTTCCATTTCTATAAGCCAGCAGGTAAGAAACTAGACCAGAAGCTTGCCCTTTCAGGAAACAGGACTCTTGACAATTTCAATCCCCTGCCTCTTTGGAAAAGGGGAGCTAGAAAGAACAGAGCCATATGCACAATCAGAACAAATCCCACACCTGTTTGATAGAGAACTGGGATTTGAACTCTTAGATCCTGCAGCCTAAGTGTGGAATGATTGATTCGCTTCCTTTCCTTTTTCTGTATTGTGGAATATTTAATAATAAAAAAAAGTGGGGCAAATTCAGACCTGGTGCATAGAGTTGTAATCTGCTTACTGTAAGTCTGAATTTGACCCATAGCGAAGTGTCAGGAAAGGTAAATTTTGGATATATCCTATCAAGTAAGTATTTATTCAAATGATTTGCTGCACTTCTCTGACTGAAATCATTGTCAGAATGGCACATCTCAACCTTGCAATACATTCAAGACCTCATACACAAATATTACTTGGAAACTGGCTTTTAAATATTAATTTTACAAGAGGAATGTAATATGATAATTTTTCCCCACTGCTTTGCTTTTATTCACTGGTCAGTGAGGATTCCTTCATTAATCAGTGCTCTTGCTCAGCACTTGCCAAAGAGGTGATCTTCGAAGTCCTACAATACTAACAGCCTCCTGAGTGGTAACATTCTCTTTCATTTCATTCTTGTCTTTTCCATTTCTTCAGAACAATTTCACTGTGTGGGGGGTTATTTTGTTGGCAGAACCCTTGCTCATATGTGCCACTGTCAGTTATGATCATACAGCACTGGCTCTCAGCGGCAGTACTCTCGTTCAATACTCGCCATGAGCTCTTCTTCAGAGTAATCGTACGATATTGGGGATTGCATCTCGGGCTTCTTGTTACTTCTGACTGGAAACCTGTAGGATGAGACAATGAAGTATCTTTACTGTAAAAGAAAATCAAGCTCTGTGAGACATAGTAAGTCCCTTATCCCTAACAGGGAATGAGAAACATCATTTGTGTGTGCAAAAGTCAAAACAAACCCATCCATCTTACTGAACCATGGATTCTGTAACGGTAAGCAGGCCTTAGTTTTCTGACCCAAAAGACATGTGATGCTCATTAGTGATCTTTGGGTAATAGTGATTTCTGACAGGTTTCAGAGTGGCAGCTGTTAGTCTGTATCTGCAAAAAGAACAGGAGTACTCATGGCCACCTTGAACTTGCAATTTATTTGAGCATAGGCTTTCGTCGGGCTACAAGCCCACTTCAATTGCATTGCATGCAGTGGAAATACAGTTAGGAATATTACATACACACACCACACACAGAACATGAACAATGGGTGTTACCATAAACTACCACGAGTGATTCGGTAAGGTTGCTATTACACGCAGGAGAGAGAGAACTTTTGTTTTTTGTTTTTTTTTTTCTATAGTTGGTAATTCAAAATGGTCCATTTGCAGCAGTTGGACAAGAAGGTGTAGGAACGAGGGGGGCAGAGGGGAAAGGAATAAACATGGGGGAAATAGTTTTACTGAAACAAGCACCAAGAAGAACCTGGAATGATTTTTGATGGTATAATCGGAAGTGGAATGTTCATGTTACGTATGCTGACAATCCTAGAATTCACTCCTGCCCTTTCCTGTCTGAGCTAGGAGGGGTGGGAGAACAGTGGAGAGGTTTTGACCTTGCAAAAGTTACCACAAACAGTTAACTCTACCTGGTAGGCCTGTTTTACCACTCCACAGAGCAGACAGCAGCCTGTTGGGCAGGCAGCTTGAAGCCTCTCCTGGCTGCAGATCTACACACTCTTTTGAAACTGTAGAGCTGGAGGGCAAAGACCCTGGGACCTCTTGTGTTCTCTTGAGTGCTCACAATCTTGCACTCCCCTGTGTCCTCTTGCCCCCAGAAAGGATGGGGGACACGGGGCTAGCTTTGGCCCTAAAGAAGAGGCTGCATCTTGCTAACCATGTTTAACAGCACACACATAATTAAATATGGAAGTAACTGTCTCCCCAAATATTGCATGCAGCATTACCCCAATGGTTCAGGGGCACAATTCCTGTATTCCTAGTATGGGTGTGTGGGGCAAAGCCTAGGAGCATGTGCAGCACAGCAGAACCAACTTCTTCCCCCAGGCCCTCTTTATCCAAGTAGTGGCCTCAGCCCCCTATGAGAGCGCAGGGAGCCCCCTCCCTGCAGGCCAGAGACAGGAACCTGCTAGGGGTCTGAGGCACAGAGGTACTGCATGATGCTGTCAGAGGGCTGGTTCACATGTGGTAAAATAAAAAGACCTTTGAAAAAAACTGCATAATTTTGAACTCTTGGCCAACTATACTGGATTAATCAAGAAATCCTGTATTCTAATCCTTGTTCTCACATTATCTCCCTCTGTGGCATCAGGCAAGTCCATTTGCTTCTGTGCCTCACTTTCCCCTTTGTCAATGAGAGATAATATGTACGTAGCCCCCAACAGTGCTGGGGACATTAGTTCATAAATGTTTGTACAATGCTGCATGAAGTGACTATTTCTGTGACTCTACATTCCTGCTAGTGCTGTGCTGCAGAGGAATGTCACTACGAGGGTAAAATGGTTTAATCCACAAGAGACTTCGTTCTCAATAAACTAAACTAAATGTTCCAGAGCTCCCAGTTCTGACAATACCTGCAGGTGAGTATTGCTGGGCCCTGTGTTTCATTCAGTGAAATGGGTTTTTGTAGCGCTTTTCCCTGAAGTGGGTTTATTTTTGGTGTTTGTGGAGAAAACAAACGGGAAAGAGCTGATTTCTTCATATCCTGTGTATTTGGTACTTAAGCAGAGGTTTTTCATACCAACTAGCCTGGCTTCAACTACATCCCAGCAAATGGGACTTGATACCTAGTGCCTATAAGTTTACACATGTGGGACTGGTAAATCCAAGTCAATGGTGTGAAAGCAGGGACGAATGGCCTGCATTGCTGATAGCATCATTTGCACAGGAAAACCGAGGGCATGTTTGCCAGATGAAACCATACGGATAGTTCATATGCTAGACAATAAGAGGTATGGAACACACTGACTTAGAACTGCAGTGAGGATCCCTGAGAACTCTTCTCTAACAGAAGCTTCTATTGATTCAATGTTTTCGTACCTCAACAGCTTTCGTTGGTAGACTAGAGTTTTTCGCTATGAACAAGAATTCGTTCCTAGTGTCGCTGAAAAGGACATACACCTGATGGCAATCAGAGTTCTGCAGTAATTGCTTTGGAGCAGTTTTGCCCACAGCATTGCACTGATTGTATGTCAATCCTTAGAATATAAAAAATTCTCATCTGTCTAGTTGTCCATCTGGAAAAAAGTACCCTGATCTGGCTGTGTAAATATCAGGAGCTGCAGATGTCATCAATGGCTTTATTTTTCAAACAGGCCAACTGGCATGCAGATATGTGAATTTCCCACCCGAGAGGCAGTTAATTTACTTTGCACAGTTTCTTCAACCACAAGTTCTACTGGCACCAACAGGTATTTAGCAAATGAGTCTTCTCTTGATTCCTTCATTCAGTTTCCTTCTTTTGACAGAGGAAATTATTTGGTTGTTTTTTTTTTTTTTTTTCACGTAGTAAATAGGAGATGGGAGTAACACTTAAAAGCAGTGTACAGGGCCCTAATACTTCATGATAGGAAAGGGAAATGTAGAAATATGATTTGAACCCACAACTGGCACGTGATTTATTGATTATAGCTCATCATGTGACCAGCCCTCTGCTAGTTTTATAGGAATGTTGAATGATGGATAAGAAACAGCCCCTGGCAAAATTTCCAAGACTCCATTTCAAAACCTACAAAACATTAATTGTTTCCATTAGTGTTTATGTAACTTTTTTCTAATTATTCCTGATGTCTGAGGCATTTCGACACAAGACACCTTACAGTGGCATAGCTCTGTTGCTGCAGGCTGTGCCGCTGCAAGGTCTCTCACATAGCTGCTCTATGCCAAGGGGAGAGCTCTCCTGTCGACCCCCAACAAGCAGCGGTAGCTGTCGGTGGTAGAAGCTCTCTCATCAACATAGCACTGTGCACGCTCCCACTTACCCTGAGCAACATACGTTTTGCCAGCATATGTTTTTTCACACCTCTGAGCAGCATAAGTTTTGCCGCCATAAAGTGATCATGTAGACACGGCCTTAGTCTTCATAGTGACCTTTAGGATGAGAGAGGCTCTCTAAATAAAAAATCCAACATACTGAAAAATGTATCAGCTGTCAACTTTTTTCTTTTTAAACAATCATGAATGAACAGGGCGGAGCATAACGCTAATGGGCTAGGACAATGGCTGGAAAAAAGCAAACAGTCCCATCGCCTTTATTTTCTTCCTCCAACCCTCATGGAAATGTGCACTAGAGTTTAATAGGGATGAAACCTATATTGTCCTGCAGAAATAGAACATGGCTCCTCACAAATTACTCTACTCTAAAGGTCTGAGTTCTCTGGTTTGCTAAGGCCACTTTGTGCTGCTTAAAATAGCCAGAGATGGTAGAGCATTCCCCCTGCACAGGAGATCTCTTGGGTGGAAGAAAGCTGGCAGCAATAGAAGCAGCCAGTCTCAGTGTTAAGCAAGAGACAGGGTGTGTCGGGAATTTTGGGGGTGGGGCATGGGTGGGACTGGGTCCGCTGAAGCAGAGCTCTACTATGCTGATCCTGCACTGTAACTAGTGGTGCAGAAGTTAAAGTAGGTCCCCAGCTGCTCTAATTTACCCTGGGGCTAGGTGGCTGAGGATCAGGAATTGTAACTGTCTGAGCTCAGTTACAGTGATACCTCTGACTTGGAATGGGAAAACCCCAGAAATTTTTCACCTGGTGCACACAACCACATTAGCCCCTCAGCAATGGTTTGAGTCATGAGCACAAACTCAGGCACGGCTCACCACTCCAGACATTGTGACCTGGCAAATGGGATTGCAGCGCCACTCAGCTTTGGCCTGGCAGGAGTCATTCACTGAAACTTGACCCTGCAGCCCTCTGTGGCCCTGCAGCTCTCCTTCACAACCCTGCCAGGTCACAATGCCATTTACCTTGGGGGCCCTCTCAAACAGGCACTCTGGGACAAACTATCCCTTTTTTTACTCACCCCCATGGAGCTGTCTCCCCCCGCCCCCCAATTGGCACACCTGCCAATGGTATGCACTGTACATAATGTACACACAGCTGTGGGCTCCACTGATCTGGAAAATAGCAAGTCAACACTCCTGGGGGGGAAAAGAATTTAAAACATAGTTATTCAGTGGGAGGGAGAAAACTAGAAAGCAATAATGCAGACAGGAAAATGGCCAATAGTGTGCAACATACAAGACAGGAGTTTGCAGTGGAGCAGATCAGCACAAAAAGGCGCAACTCCACCAGGAATACTGTGCTCATGTCTAGTCACCTCATTACTAGGAAAATATTAACAGTTTGGAAGGAGTTCAGAGAACAGCAACAAAAATGCTTACAGGGCAGAGTGGACCGATGAAGTGAGAGAAGCTGAAAAGAAGCAAATGTTTAATTTAACTGAGGAAGGGGAACAGGAGAGGAGACTTCATCTATTTTAAGGGTGTTAATGCCAAGGAGGAAGAGCAATTATGGAGAGGCCGTAGGATACACAGTAAATAGGATACAACATGAGACAGGACAAGTTAAACTAAATACAAGGAAAATTTCCTCTTATCAAGATGCATCAGGCTGTGGATTAATCTCCCACAAGGAAAAATGGCAGGAGTTCCTTTGCTTGAGAAACACACTAGGCCAGGGGTCAGCAATCTTTCAGAAGTGCTGTGCTAAGTTGTCTTTTATTCACTCTCATTTAAGGTTTCGCGTGCGGGTAATACATTTAAACATTTTTAGAAGCTCTCTCTAAGTCTATTATATAACTAAACTATTGTATGTAAAGTAAACAAGGTCTTTAAAATGTTTAAGAAGCTTCATTTAAAATTAAATTAAAATGCAGATCTTATCAGTTTAGTGCAATGGTTCTTAACCTGGGGTGCATGCACCCCTGGGGGTGCGAGATGCCCTTTCTGGGGGTGCAAGACAGGTGAGATTTTTTTTAGCAGGTGAATCATCGAAAACACAAATTAAGCACAGGCACATAAGTACAACTACTTTCATCAAACCTATGTATTTATTAACATTATACATTTTTAATTACTGTAATATACAAACCAAGTTTTTAAGTTGATTGTAGTGTAACTTTTGATAAGGGGAAGGAGAACATATTTTGAGAACTCCAGACTGTCAGCGGGCTAAGTGGGGCCGGGTGCAGTGTATTAAATTGCTCCCCATAAGAATGTGCTACTTACGGTGTGCTACTTACGGCTGCCAGTCCTGGTGCTCCGGAAGTAGCATGTTCCTACGGGGAGAAATTTAATACACTACAGGCAGACAGCACCTCAGACTGGCAGCGGGCTGAGCAGCTGCCGTTCTGGGGTTCCATCAGCTAGTTCCTGCTAGTTGGGGTTCCGGTTGCTGCCCCTGCTCAGCCCACTGCCGGCCTGGGTGAACGGAACTGAGGGGGCTGAGCGGCTGGGACCTCCAATGTGCCATTAAAAATCAGCTTGCATGCTGCCTTCTGGCACATGTGCCGGAGGTTGCTGACCCCTGCACTAGGCAATGTACAACCTGGGAAATCCTGCCTTAGCAGAGGGATGGACTAGAGGCTCCACAAGTGATTTCATACTGTCACACCCTGGGGCTAAAGATGTAACATGAGAGGAAGACCTGCCTTTCTGCAAAATATCACATTGACATGTTACTTACTCACTGGCGGAGTTGTTCTTCTCTGGGTCCTGCATGCTTCTTGTTAAGGAGGCCTAGGAAAGAATAAATGGAGCAGTGTTGTCATATTTGAAATAAAACATTTGCAAATCTATAGCTACCTTTGCATGTGATGAGCCACACTGGCCCTGCCTTAGCACTCTATGCAACCTCAATGAAGGCAATCAAGGTGCCCAAGGTGTAAGAAACAGACCTGTTTAGTTATGAAAGCCTCACTAGGTCACCTTCAGCATCTAAGGAGCCTGGGTGTCTTTGATCTACAGATCTGAAATCATTAAATATTAACTAATTAAGCCTCCTAATTTCCGTGTGAGACAGGTGAACATTAGAATGCCCAGTTCAAAGATGGGTAAATTGAGGCCTAGAGCGGTAATGTGATTAAAGAGAAGTTAAAAGAAAGCTGCCCTGATTCTTCTCATCTGACTAGTCTGAACATGTCCCTGAGGAGAAGCATTTCCCGTCACATACAAACCAGGAATCGCTCCTACAACTGGCACTTGTAGTTAGCTGGTATCACTGTGCCCCTTGCTGGCACCAACTGTCTTGCTGAGAGCTGATTTTATCTGTGACCCTTAGAAATCTTGGCCCAGGCCCAATATTCACTTTCTGTCAGAGAATGAAACTTGACTTACACATGTTCACAAAAAGCAATTTAAAACGACAGTGGATACAAGTCAGGGGAAATCCTAGTTACAAATTTTTTTTCCTCCTTGTTTTCCAGCTCTGGTTAATGTACACTTTGGGGATGTTACTGCAAAGAGCGAGTGGAGAGCAGGGTGGAACCAAGCAATGCACGAGTCGTACAGAACACCCTCTGCAATGCTGCAGTCTTACAGGGCATTTCCATTTATTTTTTTTAAATGGAAGCACGTCCTTCCGCGTTACTGACTATGCAGATTTGCTTACAGAGTGTTAATTGCACAGTGATTGCAGGAAGAAAGCTGCGTTGGATGTTCATGTTTTCAGTGAGCAGGGGCGGCTCCAGGCACCAACTCAGCAAACAGGCGCTTGGGGTGGCAGAGGGAGAGGGGCAGCACGTCTGGCTCTTTGGCGGCAATTCAGCAGCAGGTCCCTCACTCCCTCTCGGAGCAAAGGACCCGTCGCCAAATTGCCACCAAAGACTGAAGCGGTGGCAGTAGAGCTGATCACGATCGCGGCTCCCCCCTGCCACACACACACCCAACCTGCTTGGGGCGGCAAAAACCCTGGCGCCGGCCGTGTCAGTGAGTCAAGAAATGAATTGGGTGTGGGAGAGTTTCCCATTCTCAGTTCCTTTTTCTTTAATTAGAGAGGGACTAGAGACCCACCCTTCACATGGGGTTTACAAAGCACAGAGTTAGAGGCCAGTCAAATGTGAATGCAGGCATTATCAGACCCGGGAGTTTGTTTAGGCTCAATGACGCTGATTTGTAATAAAATGAAAATTCAGCAGCCTCGCCAGATGTGCTATACTATTGAGAACAATGTCAAGGCCAGTGTTTTCCTTTTCATCTTTCTTTCCCCCAATTCCTTCTGTCTTTCTGCTCTCACAGGAGGGTGGCTTCCAATAACACTCTCACCCAACCAGACCAATTTGAATTTTTAATTTTAAATTTTTAAATGATGGTCCTGAATCGGCCAATCTTGATTCCCAGGAGTTCACTGATTCAGGGGAAGGGTCCAGCTGATGCAAAATGGACAAACCTGCATAAGGTGAGCAGACTTTGGCCTTGGCTTTCATTTTCTTTGCAGGAAAATGAAAAAGTAGCTTTGTCTCCAGAGAGGGAAAGAGAAAAGGCTTTCCTGGGAAAAATGAGATTGCAAAGGGGGGGAGGCGGGGGAATAGCATAATATTAAAGCCTCCTGCCCAGTTTACAGTCTGTGATTCAGCTTTGCTTGGCTTTTTCAGGCCCAGATAGTTTGACAGATTACTTCATCAGGAGCAGCACTGTACATTACCATATGCCTACAGTGGGTTTGACTGCAGCTCAGGAAGACACCTGAGCTAGCTTTAGGCCTGGTCTACACCTAAAATGTTAGCTTGACCTAGTGATATTCAGGACTGTGAAAAATGTCATGCCCTGTGCAGCACAGGGCGACTCACCCCCTCTGTAGATGCAGCTAGATAGAGGAGAGCCCACCTCTCCAGGGATGGAATTACTACAGTGATGGAACAACCCTTTCTGTCGCTGTAGTAAGTGTCTACACTGCACCACTAGTAGCGTCAATATACCTTTAATCTAGGTAGCTTGGGTACCTGAACACTGAAGCTACAGAAGCACGGGTAGTTTACTCACAGGACTAACCCATGCTGAAGAGGGCACTGCCACAACTGTTCCGGTGCCCAAGCTAGCTAGATTAGCCCAGCTAGCATTATCGCTATTTGAGCTACACTCGCATGCCGTGATTACAGTGTAATCATACATACCCTTAGTCATCTGTTTAATTCCAGCTCAGTAAGGGCTGCTCTACATGCTGTTTTGCACCAGGTTAACTAAATTGAGCTCAACCCCAATTCAGTTAGATCTGTGCAATTCCCTTGCCTGGAGGCAGTTCTATGTGGATAAGCTGTGCCCATGCGAGGGGGTTACGCTGACTTCACTACAGCTGTTTTTTATACTGATTTAGTTACGCTGGTAAAAAAAGTGTGTGTAGACAAGTTGTGAGTAATGACTGCCTCAAGGCTGGGATGGATGTCTGGTACTTGTGACCTTGCAAATCTTTGGCCTCTCTGTTAGGGGTTTACAAGGTAGGCAATTGGGTGATGGTGGCACTGGTCCATTAGCAACCAAGGACCAGATTGTAAAGGCCTTTAGGTGCCTAAAGATGTAGTTCAGTGCCTAAAGATCTTTAACAATCTGGTCCCAGCTTCTTTCACACAGGCCACCGAAAGGTTGTTTGTTTTTCTTTTGCAACGCTCTGTTTGGCCTGAGAAGACTTCTTAGACTAATAGGAAGCAGTTGCATGAGTCAGTGAGAGGCCCATTGGCGGGGTTGTGTGGAGAAATTGAAAATTTGCTCTAGTACTTTGCCACTATCTACACATTTTATGGAAGAAAAGAGAAACCTGCTCCCCCTGACTCTCCAAAGGGACAAGGTATTGGTGGGATGGTGTAAGGAGCAGTCTCAGAGTGGAGAACCCGAGTCCCCTTTCCTGTGTCTGCTGCTGTGGAACATACCATGATCTTGGCATGCAGGAGATTCTCATTAGAGACAAAGGGCCAAAGTCACCTGCTGAACTCCTGGTGCAGGGCTGTGGGAGGAAGACACTCTGCCACAGGGGTGCTTAACATCACATCATCCCCTCTACTATAGACTACCAGAATAGCACTCAAAGAATGGGCGGCACTGTTCCGGGATGGGGAGCAGAAGGGCCCTGTGACTTGCCCCACAACAGCACAAAGCTGGCATCACATGTAGTAACGCCTGTGAGAAGGCAGTACTGAAAACACAGCCTGCTCTCCCTCAGGGGACAGAGAGGGTGCAGCTCCTTGCACAAGCAGGTACGAATCTCGTCCCCAGTGGTAAAGTGGCAAAGAGCACTTCATTCCAACGACAGTATTAGGCCATGCCTACACTGCACTTTCGTTGGTAAAACTTTTGTCACTTGGGTGTGAAAAAAATAACCCCCTTTATTGATGAAAAGTGCCAGTCTGGACAGTGCTTTGTTGGTGGGAGACAAAGCTACCACCTCTTGTTGCGGGGATGATTTGATTTTGCTGGCAAGAGAGCTCTCTCTTGCCAACAGAGTGGTTACACCGAGTACCTTACAGCGGCCCTGCCGTAGTGGAAGAGCTGTGCCGCTGTACGGTGTGTGGTGTAGGCACAGCCTTAATCATGAGCACTGAATGGGACTATACCCTTTTGGGGCATTTGACTCTGCTCTTATCTCTGGGAGAATGTAGCCAACATTCCCAACTTCCAACACTTTTCTAGGCAGGAGGATGCTGGATGTTTTAAGGGTGTGTTTAAACTATACAACAGATTTTTTTTCCCACTGTGGCTAACTCCTCCACACTGTGAGCTGTACGTGTTATGTGGGCGGAAGAGAGAATTAATTAGTCATCAGGACTGTCTCTGGTTAATAAAACCTGCTTCACGAAGCAAAATTAGCTCCTACCTTCCAGGGGTGCTGGAACAATTTGTATAGTGGAGGTGCTGAGAGCCACTGAACCAAACTGTAAACCCTGTATATAATGGAAAGCACTTTAAGCCAGAGGGTGCTGCAGCTGCCCCAGCACCTCTAGTTCCAGCACCTATGCCACCTTCTGTAAAGACCTCTTTCAGCAGCAACACTTGTTTCTGAAGAGAAATGTGTATTAGTATATATAGCTATCTACTATTATGTAATCTACTGTCTCAAGAAAAGCTCTGGGAAACAGAAAAGAGAGGAAGGTAAAATATAGCCTGCACCTTCAGGTCTCTACCCATGCTTCTGTCTGATCTCAGTTCATCCCAGATGGGCAAGATGACACGGTCAGAATGACCAGGAGGAGGAGATGATCTTAGCAGTAATTCAGGTCACACGGCATGAGATGTCCCATTGAGTATGGCATGGAATAGACATAGAATGAAATCTAACTCCACCCAGGTGTGCTCATGTTAGTTGTAATTGTATGGTGCACATGGAGCAGGTAACTTACATTAATGTTTTATGTGGGTTAATGTGATGCACAAGGCTTCAATACTAGTGGGTCCCTGTCCTGCAGCTAAATGAATAATCACTGGGTTGTTTGGCACCTCTCCTATTTCAGTGAAATGAAACGTTAAATCATGTCAGCATCGTGTGATGCAGCTTTTAGCCTCTTTCTAATTCTCAATCAGACTGCAGAGCCTCCTCCTTGTTTTCTTTCCATCCTATTTCCAGGCTGGGAAGAAGGTTTTGGCACATGGTGCTGAGTTTGGCTGGGATACAAATCATTAGAACTCAGTAGATCAGATTCATCCCTGCAGTGAAACTCCACTGAAGTCAGCATAGGAGTGTTAAGACAGATGCTGACGGGGAGCATCACTTAGGAAATGAATATGGGGAGCTCCCAGAGAATCCTTCCTCTAAAATGTTTGAGAGCTAGAATTTTTTCTGATAGACCTCCTCCTCCCCACCCTCCACTTTTTTTTTTTTTGCTTTAGATCAGCAAACATTTACATTACAGAAGCAGCAAAGTGAACCAAACACTCTGTAAAGACCAAAAAGTGATGTTGGTAGAAAAAATACCTCTCTGTCCTGGTGGTCATTCTGTTCAGCTGTCAGGGTGAGTGCAGCACAGCTGTGCTGTGATGACATACAATCTTAACTAAAAAGAATGCTGCTTTCAAAGAGTGTAACACAAATACCGGTTTGCTTGTCCACTGCCCAAACACAAATACCGGTTTGCTTGTCCACTGCCCAAACTTAAAATAAGGGGCTTGTGATCCACACACAAAAAAAAGTGAATCATCAAGATCTAACTCTGGAAATTAACAAGGGGAGTTGGAAAAAAATCTGTTTGTTTGGATTTTCCATCCAACCATTCCCCCAGCTGTAGCTAGGAGTTGATAGAATCACAGATGTTAGAGCTGGAAAAGCTCTATTTATTAGGTCATCTAATCCAGTTCCCTGCCAACACAGGATAGTTCCCTACAGTATGTTTTCTAGTCTTTTGGTCATGGAATGAGGGACTTGACTTGAGGGCACGTTCGACTACAAACAGTAATTTTTAAATGTTGAAAATAAACAATGTATTCACTTTAAAAAGTATTTCAACAAGAAAAAGAACACTATTTACTGACAATGTAAAAGTAACTATAAAGTGTGTGTGTACGTGTGCACACACCTGTGTGCAATGAAAAATGTCTCTTTGGACTATCCATACGAAATACAGAGAGTAAATAAGATTCAGCTAACCAGCCACAAGGTGACACTGTTTCACACAAATCTACTGAAAGGGCACTTATCTGGATGTAAAAAGGATACACTACCTTTCTGACCAAATCAGATTTCTAAAAGTACATTACAATCCATTGGACTGTGACTACTAAGTATTGTGTACTACCATTAACTATACCATCCCATATGCAGTGCTGTAATGTAATCACTTCATGTCTCTATTAAGTAGGTGCTACTATAACACTGCAGAAAGCTATTCAAACAAAAAGATTTCTTGCACATTTTTCCATGTTAGGAAGCCAGGAGCATGATGAATGAGGCCATGGCATCACAGTCCTTTCTGGTTTCCATAGAGAGTTGCCATCATGTACTGTACTATGGCAGCTTTTGTAAAACCACAAATATTCTTTTTGAGCTGAGCAAAGAAAAGTGAGACAGAAAAACAAGAGTGATCGCTCAAGCTCTAGATGGGTGAGTGGGTGGCTGAAATTAAATGGAAGTTTAAAAAAGTATGGCTTGAGTGGTAGCCGTGTTAGTCTGTATCAGCAAAAACAATGAGAAGTCTTTGTGGCACCTCAGAGACTAATACATTTGTTAGTCTCTAAGGTGCCATAAGGACTTTGTTGTGTTTTTTTAAAAAAGGAATGGTGACTGCTGTCAGTGATCCAGGGGTCCCAAAAGAATCAGGAAATTTGGGTTCTACTCCTAACTCTGCTGCTAGCCTCAGTTTCTCTATCTCTATAATCAGAATAAAACCAGTCCATGTATGAGAACTGCTTTGAAAATTCAGATGAAAATGCTTAGTGCTCCAGGTTGCAAAGGAAAAAAACCCTGACCTAACCTGAGAGTTAATTCTCTTTGCAACACCCCTGTAATTGTTTCTCTTCAAATGACTTGGGGTGGGGGGAAAGAGGGGGGTTGAGTGCTTTTGTCAATTGTTAGCTCAATTGAGTTAGGTTAACATAACTGAAAACTCTTCTTTCTACCCGTGTAGATACAAGCTGACAACTTTGAAGTAATGGTAGCCAATCATGTTGTATCCTAGGCTCCTCACTATTCTAAGCCAATGGTGTACAAGCCTCTGTCCATGGGTGCCTTCAATCACTGGGGTGTTTCTTGTGGCTCCTCACTTCCTGCAGACTGTATGCTGTAATTTAAAAGTATTCTGTTTGAACCAATGCAGACCTGTCTTAGGGCCAGACGGTGCCCTCCTCTCCTACCCTGAGTACCACCTTACTCTCCAAGGCATTGTCATCGTGCAGGTCTGATCATGAGTCAGAGGATCAGAATCTTGCCTATTGTGAGTCTGTAGAGAGTTAGCCTGAAACTAGTGCTTTGAGAGATGTGAACTGACCCTGATTTATCTGTGTGGTGCTAACTCTGAAGCCTAATGATGATGGTGTAGATGTCAACATTCTTCACTAATATTTAAGTGAAATATCCAATTGATATGAATAGCCACTAGGGCTGGTATTAGAAATTATAGAAAAGATATGAAAAAGATATTAGGTGAATGGCTAATACCTTAGAATACTTGAGCATATCTGTGAGGAGAGGCATACTGGCAAAAGCGAGTTGGAGAGGGCAGAAAGGTACTGGGTTAGATAAATCCTGCAAGGAATTTCAGCAGCATCTCGTAAAAGGCTAAAAATAGTGCATGGTATCACATATCAGTATATGCATGTATCCACTTACACTTAATTAGATGAATTCAGACATGTCTGCTTCAGCCTTAATTCTTCATTTCTTGGACCTTTATTGATTTGTCAGTTCAGCATTTTACTAATGCCTACTCTTATGGATTAACTTTCTCTGGTTTATTTTTATAAAAAAAAAAAAAGTAACCCTGTTCATTACCTGTCATGACTTACTGTAGTTTGCCAATGTATGTTATAAATAAGAATATACAGAATAGTAAAAACGTAGCTACTTAAAAAGAAGCCTACACATAACAGCCAAATTTCAGCTGAGCTGTCTTATTTTTAAAAACACCACCACCAATATTTGAGTGCACATGCTGGAACAAAAATATAGAGCCATATCCTCTAGCCCTTACATGACTAAATATTAACTAGTGAAGTAAAGTAATTCTCACTCATGAGCAATCCCATTATGTGAGTAAAGGTTCTAGGATCAAGCCTTAATTTTAAAATTGAGTGTGTTTTGAGTTATAAGAACAAAGAGGATATTAAACCTCTATTTTTTTGTGATGTCTAAATAAGACTTCGCTTTGAGGTGTTGTTTGGTTGTTTGTTTTTTAATGTGCCCCTGCTTATTGTTGACAAAATAATTACTCTGTTAGGAAACTATATCAATGTTATCATTATCCCTTGCAAAAACGGAGTTTTACAATGGAAATATGAATATACTCTTAAAGTGAGACTGTCAGGGCTTTAAGCTTCCATTTAGCCTAACCTAAAAGCCGTTAGGCATCTGATGGGGAAAGTACTCTAAAAAACAGTAACAGATTGAATTCTAAATATTTATCAGTGTATTCTCACAATTTTTGTAGTCCCGCCTGCAGCAGCATCTAACAAACAGATCACTGTTCTTGGTGCCCTGGGTATCATACTAAGGTGATACAGAAATTGAAGTTAATGTTGTCTTTATTGGATAGGAAGAGAGCCCTGTTAATTTCAGCTCTATTCACCAGAAAATTCAATAGTTGCTGTAGAGAATAAGACTGAGGTGTTGGTGGTTTTTTTTGTTTTGTTTTAAGATGGTACCATTGTTACTGAAATGAACTGGCAAACATTAAAAGGTACCGTGTGTGTATATGTTCAGGTTCAAAACTATTGCTTACATGACTGAACAAAGGGAAAAATGTGAGCTGTGCTGTATACTTTATTTAATGACACTAGGATTCTTCTACAAGGAATTAATCGAAGGAGGAAAAAACCTTTTTAATGGAGCACAGAAAACTGAGACTGGCATGACCCTTTCATGATTATACTTCCCCTAAAAGAGACAAGGAATTTGGGGAAGAGCAACAGAAATGATAAAAGGGCTGCAGGGAATGATTTGTCAGGAAAGATAAAAAGAACTGACTATGCTATAGCTTGGCAAACCACTGACTACGTCGACTGATAATTACAATGATAGACTTTTCTAATGTACACAGGGCCTAAGTAGAGAACCAGCAACGGAAAGAGAACTTTCTAAGGGCTCACCCTACAACTTTAGCTGAAGGACGTAAACACCTAAGAGATGGAGAAGGAGCTACAACTAAGAGTAAAAGGATTAAATGAAAAACGGACAAATTAAGCTATGCAAATGTCCCTATAGAAAGGGGAGACCCCTATAGCTTGGGATGCTGATCTGCAGATGTTATAGCAAGGGTCGGCAACCTCTGGCACATGGCTCACCAGGATAAGCACGCTGGCGAGCCAGGCCAGTCTGTTTACCTGCCGTGTCAGCAGGTTTGGCCAACCATGGCTCCCACTAGCCCCGGTTCACCATCCCAGGCCAATGGGGCAGCAGGAAGCGGTGTGGGCCAAGGGATGTGCTGGCCGCAGCTTCCGGCTGCTCCCATTGGCCTGGAGCGGCGAACCGTGGCCAGTGGGAGCCGTGAGCAGCCAAACCTGCTGACGCAGCAGGTAAACAAACTGGCCTGGCCCGCCAGCAAGCTGTGTGCCATAGGCTGCTGACCCCTGTGTTATAGGAAGTGGTTCTGCATTGAACTCAGGGAACTGGGCTGGCTGGGACACCCCTCCCATAGAGGCAGGCTAGCTAGGACTCCCAGAAGAAATTTAAATAGATAGGGGACCTGTAAGGGAAATGGGTTTGCTGGGTGATAGGTTATGGGGGACTTCCAAGGGGGGCATGCTGGCTGGACCCTAGGGCATGGTGTTAGAATGGGAGTCCAAGTGAGGGATGGGACTAGGTGGATCCTCAGGGCAATGGATTACATAAAGGATCCTGGAGGGATGGATCCCAAGCGCATGGGTTGATGGGGCTCTGGGAGGTAGGCCAGAGGGGACACCAGGGGCAGGATGGGCTGTCTGACACCTTCACCCTTAGGGTCTGGGGGTGGGCTGGCTTTCCTCCCAGACAATGGGGCCTAGGGGAATAGAGTGGGCTCCTGGGGAGTTGGGCTGGCTGGATCCCTGAGTGATGAACCCTGGGACAATGTGTTAGGGGGGAACTGAGAGGATGGGCTGTCGTGATCCCAGGGGGCCCATGGGTACAGGCTGGCTGGATCCCAGGGTGATAGTCCCCGAGGAACTGATTCTGGCTGGCTGGGGCCCTGGATGGATGGGCTGGTGGGATCTAATGGTGCTGGAACTAGGGCTGCTAGAGATGCTGCCCTATCCCCTGTCTTTGAGGTAGTATAACAAACACCAAATACATGGTTTCCATCACCAGCACCTCCGCTATAAACACTGTTCTAGCACCTCTTGCTGGATCCCAGGGTGATGGGCCAGCTGGATCCCAGGGGGACTGGTTACTGGGCCCCAGGCCGGGCTGGGTGGATCCCAGGGCGCTGGGCCCCATAGAGCTCGGCTAGCTGGATCCCAGGGCACTGGGCCCAGGGGGGATGGGTTACTGGGGCCGGGCTGGCTGGATCCCAGGACACTGGGCCCCGGGGGGATGGGTTACTGGGCCCTAGGGCCAGGCTAGCTGGATCCTAGGGCGCTGGGCCTCGGGGGGGAACGGGTTCCTGGGGCCTGGCTAGCTGGATCTCAAGTCACTGGGCCCCATAGAGCTGGACTAGCTGGATCCCAGGGCGCTGGGCCCCAGTGGGACGAGTTACTGGGGCCCGGGGCCAGGCTGGCTGAGCCCTGCCTCTCCTCCATCTCGCTGCCTGGGCTCCGCTCCCGCCCCCCTTTCGGGAGTGGGGGTGTCACTTACCGGCTGGTCCTCTCCGGCGGCACCGCTGCCCCGGCCGCTCCCTCCTGCTGCCGCCGCCGCTGCCCTTGGGTGCCGGTAGTGGCCGGCCCAGGAGTCCCCGGGCTGGGGCAGCCGGACCCCGGGCCGTGGGGGCAGCCGCGCCCGGCTCCTCGCACTCAGCCAGCACCTCCTCCAGCAGCTCCCAGTCCGAGTCCTCGCGCTGGCGGCCCCGCAGGCAGCTGCTGGGCAGCTCGGTGGGGCGGGCGCCCTGCTGCCCCTGGCCTCCTCGCCCTGCCCGCTGGGGGCGCTGCTCTTCTGCCCCGCTGGCGGGACATCCGCGCCGGGGCTGCAGCTCCGCTTCTCCTGCTGCTGCCGCTGCCCATGCTGCCGCGGCTGCCCCCGGGCGGCGGTCTGGCGGGGCCCCTAACGGGCGACTGCCTGGCCGGATTCCAGAGGCCAGCCTGCTGCTCTGTGCCTCGGAGCATCCTGGCTGATCCCGGATCCCCTGTTCCTTCTCTGCCTCCCCTTGTTCGCCTTGAGGGACCAAAGAAAAGCACTTTTCCTTAGAAGTGAACGCGACTGACTCCTCCTGGGGAAGGTCCAAGTAGTGGCAGCCAGTGAGCACAGGAGCAGCAGCCAGGGAACCTGCCCTCTCAGCTACAAGAAAGGAAATCGGCTGTTTGAAGCTGCGAATCCCAGAATTTACCCTGGAGAGGGAACCAATGGGTGAACCTCGCCGTGTGTGTGTGAACATGAAGCAGTTCAAAACAGTCTGGAAAAAAATCTTCAAAAAAGGAAATACCACAAACCATGCTCACAACTTCAATCTGCTGTTGGGTCCTAGTCGGTGGCAAACTATGACAAATAAACATGGATATATAGTGTTGTTTTATTTTGTGTGGTGTGTGCGCGAGAGTCTGGACTGGTAAAGTGAAAGGAGAGAAGAGCTCAAAGAAACTTTAGATTCAAACTTCAGCTTAGTCCAGAGAAATACAGCCCTTTCCCTTCACTCTTCCACCAGCACAATGTTTTCATATTCTCTCATGCTTTCAAATTCAGTTCATTTAAGGACAACAAAAAAAATAAGCATTATACAAATATTTGACTCTTGCCCTGGTTATGTTCAATGGTGGGATTAATTTCAGAATAATCTGGATTTTGGACTGTAGGAAAGGACTGTGCCTCTTTCAAAATGGCCTCTTATAAAATGTGAATCAGCATATTTTCTCAGCCTGTTCAGCTTTTTGGTAACTAAGATCCCACAGTAACTCATAAAAGGAATGTAATATAAATTGCAAATCAAAATATACATTGATCCTGTCACATTTCTCAAGGGACAATAAATTGTTTCATATTATCTCCTTTTTTAATATGTGCTGTGTTTACACCCCAGATGCATGCGATCTAGCCAAAAAACTCATAGTTTGGCTTCAGGTGCCTGTACAGATCTCCAGATGTGGACAGGCTAGTCATACAAATTCCTTCTTAAGCCTGATTCTGCCCTAGCAAATTAACGATTATGAAAAACGGTTTTTCAGTAGCA
The DNA here is from genome assembly GCF_003597395.2 of Chelonoidis abingdonii. NCBI lineage: Eukaryota > Metazoa > Chordata > Testudines > Testudinidae > Chelonoidis > Chelonoidis abingdonii. The sequence goes on along the minus strand of NC_133771.1, from coordinate 32,030,502 downwards.
GCTTCTCTGAACTGGTATAGAAAATGGGCTTACACTACACAAAACAATGTCTAATCCTATTACAACCTCACTTTTGGATGGACACCAGTCCATAATAAACAGACCTAAATCCTGGCCCATCTGCTTCTAAGCTCCTGTGAGTCTGGGTAGTGGACTGGTATGGTTCCCAGTTATGAGTCTGTTTAGGCATACTCCCAGGAGCACACTCCAGTTTGGCACCACTTTAGAGCAGTGGGATCCCACAGTTCAGCTACCTCATACCTTTAGTCCAATGACCCACCTCTCTGAATCCCAGTTAGTTAGTATGTTCCTTCCTAGTGATCACCTGGCTCTGGGAGCTCTGATTTCTAGTTAAACCCTTCAGGGACAACATTGCAGGAAAGCAAGGGAACACAGTGTAGCAAAGGAATTTTGTAACCACAGACATTTACTCTTAGGCCACGTCTACCTACAGGATAATATCGAATTAGCTAAAATGGTTTATAAAATGATATTATAAATTCGATTTCATGCGGCCACACTAGGCACAGTAATTCGGCGTTGTGCTTCCATGGTCCAAGGCTAACATCATTTCTAAAGTGTTGCATGTGGGTAGCTCTTCCGTAGCTATCCATAGTTCGCAGTCTCCGCCGCCTTGGAATTCTGGTTTGAATCATTATTGTCGCGGTGGTTCTGGGTAAATGTCGTCAGTCATTCCTTCCTCCGGGAAAACATCAGCTGACTATCCTTTCGTGCCATTTTCCCCTGGATTGCCCTGGCAGACGCCATAGCACGGCAACCATGGAGCCCGTTCAGCTTTTTTTTTTCTGGCACATATGTGTACTGGATGCCGCGGAGAGAGAGGCGATACTCCAGCGCTACACGGCAGCACTCACTTGCTTTTGCATGATAGCAGAGATGGTACCAGTCGTTCTGTACCGTCTACTGCTGGAGTAAACTGGCAATAAGATGACGGTTATCTCTTCCCCTCTGTAGGTGTCCACTGCTATCATGAATGCCCCTGGCTGAAATCGGCCGGGGCGCAACGCAAAAGCAAAATTGGTTTATGGTTTCTAAAAATAGTCAGTCCTGCCTAGAATAAGGGGCAAGTGATTAGAGAACCAGTGTATCAAGAAAGCACAGCTGCTCCGTGTCAGTATTACAGGGGGTGCCCCTGCAACAACCCATCCGTTGCTTCCCTTCTCCCCAACCTTCCTGGGCTACCGTGCAGTGTCCTGCACGTTTGTGTCATGAAGTAATAAGAATGCAAGGATAAGAAACACTGATTAGTACATAAAATGAGGGGGAGGCAGCCTCCTGGCGTGATGATAATCCAGGCAGGACATTAAGCGGTGTGGGGGAGAGGAGCACAGCATGCTGCTGCTATGACAGTCCAGGCAGTACAGAATCTTTCTTTACACAGGAAAGGGAAGGGGCTGATTGAAGCTCAGCCCCAGTTGCTATGATGAAGACGGTCACTAGCTGTTCTGTCCTACTACTGGGAGTGACCAGGAATCATTCCTGTTCTTACCCAGGCGCCCCCATATTCAGTTAAAAAGCACTGGAGCACTCAGGGGTTCATGAGGACAATTACCAGTCCTATTGCACCGTCTACCACCGGGGAGGGGAGAGAAGCGGATACTGCTCTTCACTGCGCAGCATCGCATCTACCAGCAGCATTCAGGTACACATAGGGTGACACTGAAAAGAAGTCAAGAAATGATTTCTTTCCCTTTCTTTACGTGGTGGTGGGGGGGAAAGAAACTGAGGAGCTATTCCTGAACACGCAGCACTGTGTTTGAACCTACAGACATTGGGAGCTCAGCCAAGAATGCAAATACTTTTCAGAGACTGCTGTGGACTGTGGAATAGCTGGAGTCTCTCAGTACCCCTCCTCCCTCCATGAGCATCTATTTGATTCTTTGGCTTCCCATTACACTTGTCATGCAGCGCTGTGTAGCCTGGAGATTTTTTTCAAACGCTTTGGCATTTTGTCTTCTGTAACGGAGCTCTGACACAACAGATTTGTCTCCCCATAAAGCGATCAGACAGTACTCCTGTACGGTCCATGCTGGAGCTCTTTTTGGATTTGGACTGCATCGCACCGTGCTGATCAGAGCTCCACGCTGGCAAACAAGAAATGTAATTCAAAAGTTTGCGGGCTTTTCTGTTTTACCTGCCCGCTGCATCCGAGTTCAGATTGCTGTCAGAGCAGTCAGTGGTGCACTGTGGGATACCGCCCGGAGGCCAATAACGTCGATTTCTGTCCACACTAACCGTAATCTGATATGTTAATATCAAATTTATCCGATATGGTAATACCGATTTCAGCGCCACTCCTCTCGTCGGGGAGGAGTACAGAAATCGATTTAAAGAGCCCTTTATATCGATATAAAGGGTGTTGTAGTGTGGACGGGTACAGCGTTAAATCGATTTAAACACGTAGTGTAGACCAGGCCTTAGGCTCAGTGGTGTACCCAGGTTTTCAGTGTAAGGGGAGCAAACATAAAAAAGGCACCCCCCCTTGGCTCCTCCTCTGGCCACACCCTCCTTGGCTCCTCCTCTGGCCATGCTCCCTGACGGAAACCACCCCTCCGCTCCCCTTCTGTCCTGTGCCACTGCCTGTCCCTGGCCTGCTCCCAGCGCTGGGCATGCTCCATGCGGGGCTCGCCAGCCAGGTGGCCTTAAAGGCACAGGGGCCCTTTTGCCTCCCCCCGCCAGCTTTATTAGCAAGGGGGGGGGGCTGGAGCCCTGAACCTTCTCTCTCCTTAGTCTGATCTTCTTGCATGTGGTAATAGTCTGATCCCTTGCTCAGAGATTCACGCACTTTTTAAAACACTGTCCCTTTTTTGCCCATGTGCTTCAGTGAGAGGAATTTCAGGCTCCAGCCCTTCTTCCCTGCCAACTGACTTCTGTGTAGATTGTCATTCAAAGTCAGTGGGATTCTGGGAGAAAACTCATTGCTTCAGAAGTGAAGAGCCATTTAATGTTGTTAGCTCTCTCATTGTTATCTCTGAGGTGTCCCACAACCCAGCGTGATCAGAACAGTGTCTGGAATAGACTGGCCGTGTCAAGATCAGCCTAGTTTTCAACTCAAACTGGATGTCTTAATCTAACTTGGAGATTACATTACGAAGTGTAACCTTCACTCTGTCCTTCAATCAAAAATGGCATTCATAAAACCAAAATCAAATTCACAATTTGGCCCAGACATATCAGCAATCTGTTACAAATCCAATTTAAGAAAGTCTGATAGTAGAACTTTCAGGAAAACTGTTGTCCTGAAACAGGTTTACCCTGAGCAAAATCCTATTATCAGAAACCGGTAAGTAACATTCATTATTAAAAGAAAAAAATTCCATGTTGTTGTTATTCCAGTAGCATCTACCAGCCCCAATCAAGCTTGGAGATACATTGTGTTGAACAGTTTATAACTGAAGAATAAAAGCTGAGCCGTGCCCTGAAGAATTACAGTCTAATTAGAAAACACAACCGAACATACACCTCGTAACACAACCATAAGCATCCAAGCACTATCAGCAACATGTATTAATTAATGCCTCTCTGTCTTGGAAGTCTTGTATAATCAGGTAGATGTTTAGTTACTGAAAACTTCAGATAAGTTTTCGGTACTATTTTTAGTGCCCTCCCTCCCAGCAATATATACTCTAATGTGGGAGAGAACTGAATAAGGGAGCTCAGTCTAAATAGAAAGCAGTGTAATCTGGAATGTATGCTGGTGTAGAAGGGAACATAAAAGGAGAAGAAAATTCAATAATGGAACAGTTAAATCTAATACTGAACCTCCTTATATTAAATGTGATTTGTTTCTACAGTCTTTATTCACCTGAAGCTCCAAATGAATTTATCCATTGCATATGAGTTCAAACATAATGAATTCTAATATAGCTAATCTCCATTGATAAGATCTCTATTTAGAATATAGATGTAGAATGAAAGATCTACCTTATGTCAATGTGTAAATTATAAGGCTGTAGAAAGTAGCCCTCTCTTTATGTGACCAAATCCTACAGCTCTCCCTCTCTCCAAACACCCATTGACTCACATGAGAGTTTTGCTCATAGACTTTAAGGTAAGAAGGATCATCATGAACATCTAGTGAATCTGACCTGCACATTGCAGGCCACAGAACCTCACCCACCCACTCCCATGAGTCCATTAATGGCTATTAGCCAGGATGGGTAAGGAATGGTATCCCTAGCCTCTGTTTGTCAGAGGGTGGAGATGGATGGCAGGAGAGAGATCACTTGATCATTGCCTGTTAGGTTCACTCCCTCTGGGGCACCTGGCATTGGCCACTGTCGGTAGACAGGATATTGGGCTAGATGGACCATTGGTCTGACCCACTACGGCCGTTCTTATGTTCTCCTGAAATAGACCGCTAGCCTCTGGCTGAGTTACTGAAGTCCTCAAATCATGGTTTAAAGACTTCATTTTACAGATAATTCACCATTTACATAGTTTAAACCTGCAAGTGACCCTTGTCCCATGCTGCAGAGGAAGGCAAAAAACCTGCCAATCTGACTGGGGGAAAAATTCCTTCCTGATCCCAAATATGGAGATCAGTTCAACCCTGAGCATGTGGGCAGGACCCACCAGGCAGATACTTGGGAAAGAATTCTCTGTAGTAACTCACAGTCTTCCCTATCTAGTGTCCCGTCTCCAGCTGTTGGGGATTTTTGCTCCTGGCAGTCACTCAAAGTAAGGATTGAAGGATGTAGCCTATAGCAATCCTGTGGGGGGAAAAATGTGATTTCAATGGCAGTGGGTCCCAAGGTGTATGCAAAATGGCTTGTGTGAGCAAACTAGATCAAATCCGAGTAAATTTTTCTTCCTGATGTCACCTGAAGCGTGCTACTAGCTCTCAGAAACCAACAGATCCTTTGTTTTCCACTACAGTGCTATAGATAGTGTATTTGTTCAGAAACAACGTAGAAGGTTCCCCACAGGAGCAAAGGTATGTGTACACTTTCTGTATTGTGACCAGACATAAAGAGCAGTTCGTCTGAATGTCACAGTTCAAAGAAGAGCACAGTTGTACACGTGTTGCCAAGTAATTTGCACCAAAAGGCATATCCAGAACTTCCCATCTGAGGGCTTACTACCACCCCGTGTCCTCCACAGCCTGGTAAACACATTGGAGTTTTTCCAAGTTCTGTACTATGAAGATGGACTGGTGTGAAATTCAGATAATCCTTGATGTGGAGCTGAGTGGTGGTATTCTTGTACAAAAGGAGACTGAAAATATGTTTGCATAAAGGCCATTTGACACACACCCATTAGAGAATGACGACCAGGAAAGACTGAAATATATATCTGTAGACCCGCTAGTCATGGATTTCCTCAAGTTCTCATTTCATTCTTTGCTTCTGGGAATGGAATGTTTGTCTGATTGGCTGACAAACTACTAGGTATCATTCAAATTAAAATATCTTTCAAGGGCAAGATTTTCACCCTACTGGCATACGGAAGTAAGAGGGTGTAAGGGGCTCCCTTATTCCCCAACATGGTCTACCTGTATTGCAAGGAGCAGAGTAGGGGTGGGAGTGGGAACAGCGTCTATGAGGCTTCTCTTTCCCCTCTGTAACAGGGTGACTGCCCCTTAAGGGTAGTAAGAACTAGTAGTCAGTCAGCAGCTGTTCTGTGGTGTGTCCCTTTAAGTCCTGGTACTTTTAGAGTGTATGAAGACCTAGATAAAGCAAAGGTAGTTGTTGGGGCAAAGGGAGACAGCAATAGGGAGAGGACCCTAGTGCTGAGGAAGATGTTGGTGTTGTCAGGAGCTGGGGAGAAAGGAATACATCATTTCAAAACAAGACACAGTATAAAATGGTACAAGGATTGATCCTGAGCATTCTCATCATCATTTTGCCTTTCCCTGAAAGCCCATGGTTTCTGGAGACCTTCCTTTTGGCAAGGAGACCTGGATGCAGCTCTTGCTGGATTCTGTTATCACAGCTGGCCAGAAGGCCGTCGGTCTCTTTGTGGGCTGAGGTTGTTGTCACCACTGCACACCCAGCTCTTACCAGTCAGACAGATTGAGGTCAAGTTTAGAATTTTTAGTATCCTAGGTAACATAAATAGACTATATTTGTGCTGTGCTTTAAAGAATTAGGCTCCTAGTTAAACTATCCAAGAATATAACTTCCTGTTGATGAAAAAGATCTACAGATGATCTGAAGTCACTGAGCAGAGCAGATCTGCTTCTCCACTTCATCAAAAAATAGTAAATACAGCTTTATTTTATAATAGTATAAGCAAGGGTGCATGAACTCTCTGTTGACATTCATGAATTTCCATAGCACAGCTTTACAGGACCCAAATTCAGGTTCTTTTCCTTCCTTGCCCATGGGAAGATGGCTATTATGTGGGCTAGATAATAGTAGTGTGGGGCTCTGCTGAGCATTGTTGGGGCAGGGAGGAGGATTAATTTATATTGTCGCTTGGTTTGATCTAAGGTAAGTGATGTCTCTGTTTGTTTACTAGTGTATTTTAAAAAGACTTTCAAGGGCACCCAGCGCAATGGATGGGCGCTTTTTCATTACAGTCTAGCACAAATGTGAACGAATAAATAAATAATGCAATTGGCCTGTTCCTCTGTTATTGTGAATTCATAGCTTTATACTAGTGTGTGTGTGTTTGTAGTCATGTAGACTCTGATCCTGGGAGGTGGTGAACACTTGGCCTCCCTTTAATGTCAGTGGGCCAAATCCTGAGGTCCTTACTCAGGGGCAGATCCCCAGCTGATGTCTGATGGACATTGTCATAGCTTCACTGACTTCAGTGGAACCATATCAACTTACACTAGCTGTGGATCCATCCCTCCACTTTCACTTAGTCTCTTCTCAGGGAAGACAACTATACCTGCGTAAAGAGTCATTAAAGCACCTCGGTATTTGGCCTCATGGGAGTTTTGGATGCCCTGCCCAAAGGCAGGACAGGGCCCACACATACCGTAAATGATATTGCTTGGTTCTTTTACCTTCTGTAAACACACTGGCAGGATCCCCTGCCCTGTGTACTCGCTGGGATGTTGTGCTCAACTGTGTTCCCTTGATCCGTTTTATTGACCTGCTGTAAAGAAACATTTCTGTCCCTTTCCAAATGTAATTGTTGCTCCAGCTCCTGAGTGCTGAGGATTGAAATTCTTTTTGTGTGGTGCTAAGGGGGTGCATTCCTCCCTGAGTGGAAGGGCATCCCAGAGATCAGGGACAAAACCTGTCTTTCAATCTTTTAACAAGAAGAAGTGAGCAAATTCCTCCTTTTGCTCCATCTTTTCAGCCAGGGTGAGTGCTGCGCCAAGCCAGGGCTGCTGTCTGTTGACTCTCTCTCTTTCTCTCCAAGTGGAATGTACACACAGGCACACAAAAAAAGGGATCGTTGCTAAACTTCCTCTTCTGAGGCTGGCAATAGCGTTGTGTTCAGGGCCAGACCGTTCGTAAAACTCACATTAGGCATCTTCTAACTCACAGCAGTTATTAATTTAGAGACCATTTCAGCTTTCTGAAAGACTGAAAACTCCCAGATCATTTCCTAGCTACCCTTATGGAAACAGCCTACTCTTTACTCTAGAGCAGTGCTTTCAAATTCATTTGGATGGGATGCCTATGCAGGTAAACTACCTGTAAAAAGGGATTAAAATATGTCACAGTCTGAATCCATTTGCTGCTTATTATGTTGCAAATGACAATACTCCAGCTAAAAAAGTATTTCAGTATTCTACAGTAATGCTTCGATGCAGTGCTGCATGCAATTACTGAATACCGTTTCATTTCCTTTCCATAAAAACCCTTTCTTTTTCTTTCCACCAAGACTTGAAAATTAAGGGGTAGATTTTCAAAGGCACAAAGGGCTGGTGGGCACCCGGCTGCCAGTGAAAGTCAATGAGAATTGACCATCTAAGTCAATGGTTCTCAGACAGGGAGAGATAGGGATACGCAGAGATCTCGCAGAGGGTACATCAACTCAACTAGATATTTGCCTAGTTTTACAACAAGCTACAGAAAATTCACTAGCGAAGTCAATACAAACTAAAATCTCATACAGACAATGACTTGTTTATACTGCTCTATATACTAGACACTGAAATGTAAGTACAATATTTATATTCCTATTGATTTATTTTATAATTATACAGTAAAAACATATGCAATTTTCAGTAATAGTGTGACACGACTTATTTTTATGTCTGATGTTGTAAGAAAGTAGTTTTTAAGTGAGGTGAAACTAGAGGTACGCAAGACAAATCAGACTCCTGAAAGGGGTACAGGAGCCTGGAAAGGTTGAGAGCCACTGATCTAAGGGCTTGGCTACACTGGAGAGTTGCAGTGCTGGTAGTGGCTTTACAGTGCTGCAACTCACTCACTGTCCAGACTTGCAAGGCACATACAGCGCTGTATCTCCCTGGCTACAGCGCTGGTTGTACTCCACCTCGGCCTGGGGAATAATGACTATAGCGCTGCTGATGCAGCACTGCTCCGCCAATGTGCCACCAAAATTGCAGTTTTAGGCCTCCAGAGGTATTTGGAGATATCCCAGAATGCCTGTTCAGCCACTCTGCTCATCAGTTCGCACTCTACTGCCCTGGCCTCAGGTGACCCCCCCTTTAAATGCCCGGGGAATTTTAAAAATCCCCTTCCTGTTTGCTCAGCCAGGTGTGGAGTGCAATCAGTGAATCTTTCCAGGTGACCATGCACACTGGCCCGAGGTATGAGCACCACCCTTAATACTCACGTGAATTATTAATCTGCGCTGGACTGTTTGCTCAGCGCAGGTGTGGAGTTGCAACAGTGAATCTTTCCAGGTGCATCAGCGTCCACGTGCCAACGAAGCCCCAGCATGGAGCATGGCGAGTTGCTGGACCTCATCAGTGTTTGGGTGAGGAAGCTGTGCAGCTCCGTGCGCTCCAGCCATAGGAATTACGATACGTATGGGGCAATTCTCAGGGCCATGCTGGAAAGGGGCCATGACCGGGACGCGCTGGCAGTGGCAGATTAAGTGAAGGAGCTGTGGCGTGCCTATTACAAAGCCCTGCAAGGGAAACGCTGCTCCGGTGCTGCCGCACGACTGTCGTTTTTACAAAGAGCTGGACGTGATACGGGGGTGACCCACCACCACCTCTGAGGCCAAGACGATGGACCTTCATACGGAGGAGGAGAAGCGGAGAGGAAGCGAGAGTGGAGGGTACTGCGGTGGGGATAAGACAACCCAGAGGTCTGGAGGCAATGCAGCCAGGGGGAAAAAGCCCTTTTCCTTTTTTCCCTTCAAGCCCAGGGGACGGTGCGTTGCAGCACGTCGGCTACTTGTGGTGGAGGACATACGAGGAGCGGGTTCCTGGTAAGCGGCTTTTTATTTCATGATGGATTTTTTGGGAGAGGAGGGAGGTTAGGGCTGCACGCATGCATCCTAGAGCGGATAGAACTGATGTGGTCTATCAGGGTCGCGGTAATCGGCTTGGTATCTCTCATAAAGTTTCAGCAGGCGTGCGGGCAATGCCACTTTGCGCACAGTTTCTTTGGAGAGCCACTGTGGTCCTGTCCTCAGTCAGGCTAATTGTGTCCATGCCATGTGCTGGCAAGGGTGGGGGACATGTGCTGCCCACGGCAAGCTGCAGAGGGCCAGCGGAATCCGCATTGCAGTAGAAGACCTCTCGCTCTACCCCAGGTGACCCGGAGCAGTGAGATCTTGCAGGATCAACTCCTGTGGAAATGTTGGGAGAGTGTTCCAGTGTAGGTGCCCCTGCAGCTGTGTGCTTTCCCAACGTAACAGAGCCCCGAGGGAACAGTGACAGCCTGAACAACGGTCCCTTCTCACCTTTTGGGGCTCCCTGGGTTATGTCCTCCTTGGGAGGGAAAATTATGCTATATTGTGAAGATGTTACACTCCTTAACTGTGTGAAATAACTGTCTGGTATAAACAACTGCTTGCCTCTGTTAAGTGTTGCATTTTTTGCCTTAACAGAGCAACTGGAGATCTCGCTGCCCATGTTATCAAACTACCCCCCCTTCAAAGACTACAAAACTTCCCGGAAGAAGCTGGAAAGCAAAGAGATACGCTGGCAGCAGCTATGCAGCACTCTGTCCAGCGAGATATCAAGAAGTGCAGGACTGGAGGGAAGGGGAGAAGCAGTAGATTCGCACTAGGAAAAATGCAGAGAGGTAGACAGGAAAAATTAAGCAGCACAAAGAGCTGATAGCGACCTGGCACGGCCGAGATTGAGGCGAGATTCTAAATTAGGACGCTCATTAGCCATTCGCGAGAGACAGAGCTCTACTAAGCCATTGTGCAACAGCCCCCGCCTGGCCTACGTGTAGGGTCCCAAAGCCGTAACTTTCCTCCTATTGTTGACACCCTCATGTATCAGCTCAAACCCTATCACGCATACCGCTGTGTCATGCCTGCATACCAACAGTGACCCAGCTCAGCCGCCGTCACCAACACCTTTAAACGTCTCACTCTCAAAACCAGCCCATGAAACACTCATATATAGCACCTCACACCTCCCTCCCGGTCCGTAGAGGCCATCTCATAGAAGGTCAGCAGTCTTGTGCCAAGACACTCGCCAGTACGCTAACTGTCAATAGCGTGTGCACTCTAGGTTTCAGGTTCACGATCGCCTCAGCACAGGCAACCGCGGCCCCCTATGGTCTGGCTATTGCCCACCGTTCTAGTGAGTTTGGAGCTCTCATAATGGTCATCTATTCTTTGTCACTATAGAGTAGATTCTTGGCTTTCGGAATAAGATAGTGCATTGAGTCTATGCAGAGATCATAAAGATACCTGAGTATCCGCACGAGGAAAGTAAACTCAGACGACTATCTAGGATACTGGAGACTCGCAATCTAGCCTTTATGCCAAACACCGGATTCTTATTACATCTTGATAACAACTGCACGATCCCAATGCAAGGGCACCAAACCATTACTTACTGTTTTCCAGCTCCGATTCCCTCCCCAAGGCATCCTAATTCCTTGCAGTGTGCTCCCACTGTGCCTTTTGCGGCCTCTCTAGTAGCCCTGCTCCTCCGGCCTCTAGGCAAATTCCACACTTAGGGTTGAGACTCAGATGGTCATATATGACTGATCTTGCACTCTTCAACCGTTCTCAACCTATCTTATGGTGGAGAGACGCAGCCTATAACAGTCTATCGCTAGGCATGCCACTTTCCGCACATTTCCCCCAAGTTCTAACGCTCCTACAGAGAATCACACAGCCTTTAAAAGATACCAAGACACACTTCATTCAGGTCATGCGAACTAGAAAAATAATTGTACGTGATGTACCTCCCTATTAACGACCGACCATAATCAAAGACCCAGATCTGAACACCAGCAGCCATCGGTGGATACAAACGTTCACACGTGGCTTCTCCCTGCCATAAACAGTCCCGCAACCAGAAATCTTCAGCACAGATTCAACTTAACTTCAGAGGAGCTTGGATCCAAACTCTTGGGCCAATCTTATTTGGGGTTGAGCACCCTTGGCTGCCACTGACTTCAGGGAGAGTGCTCAGCAGCATCCCAGGATCAGGCCTTTGAGAGATCAAGCCCATCTCTACCAGTGGCATTGTAACAGCAGGGATGACTTTTCGTAATCCCCAGTTTTCATTGCAACACGGCCAGGTGGCACTTTGTTAAAATTATGATCTCCATGGTGCCCTAACAAGAGCATCCCATTCTCTAGTACGGTAAGTTGCACGCCCATCACATTGCCTGCACCAAGTACAAAGAGCCCAGGTAGGGGCTTTCATCCATCATGCGAGCTGTGCATCTGTTTCAGACCTTCTACCTATCACTATAGTGCAATTCCTGCTCTGATTGTGCATTGCCAGGGGAGAGGAGAGATGTTCAAGATTCACCCTGGGACAAGCGTCCCTGGTCACAGACAAGCTCAGATAGTGCAGGGAACGTACAAAGGCGCACTGAGGGTATCAAAGAGCGCAGTGTTTTTAGGTATTCCCGATTTTTCTTGGAAGAAGTCAATGAACAGCCTGTCTCAGGAGTTACTGTTACAGACCAGAGGCATCCTTCCTCCTCTAGGAAACACCACTGCAGGAAAATGTGATGTATATGCACCAAACAGTGCTTCAGTTTAGGATTACCAGCCCTAAAGGACTGAAATCGACACGTGCACACCAGGGTAGTAGGGGCAAAGACACATGCACGCTCCAACCAGCTGCCCAGATTCAAGAGTAGGAACCAGTGGCCCATATAGCAAGCACTTATGCAGTGTTCTCTATAGGACTGTCGCGCGTTCATGTACCAAGTTGGTATAAACATAATTCCGGCCGACCGTGAGAGGCATGAGCTCAGCAAGGACCCGGTGTTATGCTTGATCCTACCCAAGTTGCTTTTGGTTTGGCCTAATCCCCTGGCAATAACCACTCGCACCGCCCTTACGGACAGCCGTGTATGATATTGTAACCCCTGGGGCAATTGAATGTATATGTCGTCCATGTAAAGGGTTACAACTGCCTATATAGGTGGCATGTGCTGCACGGCCCTCTTACAGGGGCATAAGGCAGCAGAGTCTCCCCGAAGGAATCACACACACGGGCTCTGCAATTTCCGCATAGTCCACCCTAACGTGATACGTCGGTCCTGTGAAGAAAAATGTCCCGCCAGCTTGCTGCTTCCTTGACTAACAGCCAGTGCTTGTGTAACGATTGGTGTCCCATCCATTGGCCCACCCTTTTCAGGGTCCTGTGTAATGTCCGAATGAATGCCCAAGTGATCCCAAGCGCCTGGAAACCCATTTCGAAATCCCCCTGTCTCGCGAGTTCACAGTGGTACCTACGGTTGCCAGGTGGGGGCCTGAGTGGCCAGAATAGGATTAGTGTCCCCATCTATCGCCCTCCACGTTAGGGATAACCCATTTAGGCAACAGCCATCCAGAATGTCCTGCACGTTCCCCAGGTACAGGTTCTTCTTACAGGATGCGATTAATGGCCCTGCAAACTTGCATCAACCATTGCATGACTTCCTCGGGTCGGACACTTTCTCCACGTCAGAACCGGTTCCCCTGACCGCATTGGTAGCTGACTATCTGGAGTTGGTCCCAGCTTTCACAGATTGTTGAGTAGTAAAGCATTACCTGCTTAGCTTCCACCGGTTAGGGGACGCTCTCAATCTCGTGTCCTTGGTGTGCCACGAGGAGGGGGACAGAAGCTCTAGACGACCACTCAGTGCCATGAAGTCGCGCTCTTCTCTAATCCGCACAACGTTCATGCACAGCCACTGCTTCGTGTTTCGACCTCCAGACTCTTAACAGACTAATGCACTCGTGATCCCACCATCAGTGCTGTTTCCGAGCCCTACGTTGTCGCACATCGGTTGCTGAAGGCTATTTTTGATGATACTTGCAGCGGGATCCAACAATTTCGTGTGGTAGCGTCCCATGTATTCATCATCAAGACGCATCAACTCCAGCTATTTGGTCTTAATAGGAAATAATTTGTAACAATTGCAATGATGGATGTGCCTAGCGTGAGACTCTCGTCAGCATCTTCCCTGGAGGAGCAGTTGTGCCGAGCTCCATTTCAAGATAACTGCAGCTGCACAGAAACCGTTGATAAGAGTCTAAGAGGATGCCACATTGTGGACGGAAAAACAGGATTGGCCTGGATGTGAACGATGCATCGGACCGAGGGTCCGCCGTTGGGAGACAAGAAGCATCGACATTGGCCTCGCACCGCCTCATGCCCCAGCTCTTGCTCCCCCAAACAGCACCCCCGCAGCACCCCAGAATGGGAAGAGGTGCTCTCTGGGATAGCTGCCCATAATGCACCACTCCCAACACCACTGCAAATGCTGCAAATGTGGCCACACTGCAGCGCTGGTAGCTGTCAGTGTGGCCACACTCCAGCGCTTTCCCTACACAGCTGTACGAAGACAGCTGTAACTCCCAGCGCTGCACACCTGCAAGTGTAGCCACCTTTGTAAATTGCTGCACACCTGCCCTCAGTCACCTTTGTAAATCTCTCCCTACATTCCATTGCTAATATATTGATTGACCTTATAGGCCACACTTGAAATCTGATGTTTGTTTCTTCTAGTAATACAATCACTTATAGCCCAATATCCGTATCTGTGCGCTTGTGCCCAAAGCACCTAGCTAGTTTCTTTCATTTTTGGAGTGACTGTTTTATTTTGCTGTGATTCCTCAAAACCACTAACACCAGTATATTGTCAATGTGGCACTTGCCAAACAGGCCTTTGTGGACTTGCAGGAATGAAGAGCAAGATGATGAAGGGGAATACATGAGTGGATGGACATGGCCACCATGCCAACTTATTGCCAGGATTGTTTTGTAAGAGGGTCTGAGGTCAAACAAGGTGGATTTACCCCAGACACATCCTATCAGAGCAGCAGAGGACTGTGACTGCCAGCAGGACTCTCGTCTCTCTGTTATGGGAGTCTTCCACACTGGAAAACACTAACTGGGGGCTTTTCTTTTAAAATAATAACCAACTCCCTTCAGGTTGGCTGCTCCTCCTCTCTCCTCAGCTCCCTACTTCCAGTGTTTCCTTGCAGACAGGTATGAGGAGAACAGAGAGAAAAGGCAACTGCTTAGGCCAATGATGTCCTGACTGCATCAGATCCCCTATCCCAAGCATAAAGTGCCGTTGCAGTAAATGGTGACTATAAAATTGATATCTGTTGGGCTTGATCCTGCTCCCCATTGAAGTCAGTGGTCAAACTCCCATTGGCTTTTATGGGGAGCAGAATCTGGCCCCACATCTCTTTCCTGTGAGACATATTCAGGAGTTCTAACTCCAACAGATCACATCCTTTGGCTCTATGCCTGGAGGGGCTCCTCTGTGCACAGATCTCCCTCTGGCCAGGCAGAAAGTAGGGATGAGGGTCAGGTGTGTCTGCAGCAGCACTGCACTTCACTCAGACCCTGCAGCTTCTCCCTGTGTATGGGTGTGGGGGGGCGGGCGTGCGGGGGAGAGGAGGAAGCCAGGTGGGAGCATGCAAGCCAGGCATGGGCTTTCAAAGGCACACATCATGAGAACATAAGAACATAAGGACGGCCATACTGGGTCAGACCAAAGGTCCACCCAGCCCAGTATCCTGTCTGCCAACAGTGGCCAATGCCAGGTGCCCTAGAGGGAGTGAACCTAACAGGTAATGATCAAATGATCTCTCTCCTGCCATCCATTTCCACCCTCTGACAAACAGAGGCTAGAGACACCATTCCTTACCCATCCTGGCTAA
Source organism: Chelonoidis abingdonii (assembly GCF_003597395.2). Classification (NCBI taxonomy): domain Eukaryota; kingdom Metazoa; phylum Chordata; order Testudines; family Testudinidae; genus Chelonoidis; species Chelonoidis abingdonii. Next base: position 32,015,286 of record NC_133771.1, on the reverse strand, counting down.
TAGCCATTAATGGACTTAATCTCCATGAATTTATCTAGTTCTCTTTTAAACCCTGTTATAGCCCTAGCCTTCACAACCTCCTCAGGCAAGGAGTTCCACAGGTTGACTGTGCGCTGTGTGAAGAACAACTTCCTTTTATTTGTTTTAAACCTGCTGTCCATTAATTTCATTTGGTGGCCTCTAGTTCTTTTATTATGGGGACAAGTACATAACTTTTCCTTAATCACTTTCTCCACACCACTTATGATTTTATCACCTGAGGAGTCCTGGACCTCCTGGCTCAGGTGCAGCTTTTGAGCTCTGCTGGCCTTTTGGCAACATGGAGAAGGAAAAAGCACAACCTGTTTGTCGCACCAAAATGAGATGTCACTCAGGACCGCGCTATTATCATTCATATTATCATAGCACCTACGGGCCCCATTGTGCTAGGTGCTGCACGAACACAGAACAATGTAACAAGGCTTTGCTTGTTTAGTAGGATAATGAGTCTGTCAGTAAAGTGTGATCTCTTCTGCACAGCCAAGGTCAGAGGCTAGGAAGGAAGTTAATATTCACCATTCTGGGTTTTTTTCAGGAACTTGTTTCCACCAGAAGATTTCTTGGGTGAATGTTTTCAGTCAGGCAATCTATGGAAGAGACTTATCTCATGACAGTGCTCAGGTAACTAGTTCAATCTGAAATGCCACCTTGTGAGTGTAAAATTCTTCTGTGCTACTTACAATATTTTCAACAGAATGCCAGTAAAGACTGCATACCTGGTTTATGAGTTCTGGGTGTCCATCAGTGTATAGGAACTCTGGAATGTTAAGGGGTTTTCTTATCAACAACACTGGGAAACAATGGAAGTGTCCTTGATATTAGAGAATTGAGAAGAAATCTCTTCTTGTTGCTCACTAAGACTCTTTTCTTGAAATGCCCCTTTCTTCAAGTTTCTGAGTCATTTGACCAAAAATGTTTAGCTGTCATACACTAAAAGATAAGTATAGAAAATAGCCAACTGAATGGTATTAGAAGAAGGGGCCAGCTCCAGGCCCCAGCATGCCAAGCGTGTGCTTGGGGCGGTAAGCTGGGGGGGGCGGGGGGAGGGCTCTGTCGCCACTGCAAGGGAGGCAAGCAGGCTGCCTCTGGCGGCTTGCCTGCGGAGGGTCTGCTGGTCCCGTGGCTTCAGTGGACCTCCCGCAGGCGTGCTGTGCTTGGGGCGGCAAAATCCCTAGAGCCGCCCCTGATTAGAAGTTAAAAAGTTTACATAGTCGTTTTTAAAAAGGGGCATTTTTAGCTCAAACACCCATCCTGTTCTTTAATAAAAGATTTGGAACTCACAGAGTAAGCAGAAAAATCTTCAGCTTTCCTATTGCCAGCTGCCTCGACTAGAGTCATCCTTCAGTGCACAAGGTTTATTTATTAATCTGCCTTTCAAGTATTAACTTGTATGTACCTAAGGCAGCCCCTAACTTCACCGTCATTCAGATAAGGGAGTGATTGCATGAGAAAAGGAGGAGGTTTGGCATTTGGGCCTGGTTTTCAGATCCAGTTGATTTCAGCTGAAGTTGTGAGTGCATAGTATTTCTGAAAACCAGATACAACTTTGCCTTTAAAGTAAGTCAGTAATTTCCAAAGCACTTTAGAATGTCGCTCTGAATACAGTGATCTCTCACTTCCTGTGACTCTGAACATTGTCCCAACCTGATGTGTTATAAAACACAAGGCACAGAAAAAGCTGTTCCTGAGTGCAAAGCAAGTATCATTCTGCTATAGAAAGGGAAAGGAGTTGGCTTCACTGCTATGAGCTAAATCAAAAAAAACAACTGTTGAGGGTAGAGAGAGATATGTGAGGTCTAATGGTGTGAGCACAAGGTTGGGAGTCGGGAACTCCTGAGTTAGTATCATTAGTAGGTTTATGGCACTTGTTTTGATATTTTCATGCTGCAATCTTAGAGTCTGATCCTGCAAGGTGCTGAGCATTCCCATCTTTTATTGACATTAATGGGAATTGAGGGCACTTGTCAGCTTGCAAGATCAGGTCTTTTTTACTGAAAAGCAATCCTACAAAAGGGTTTAGAACAGGTAAGCGAAGGAAAACTACAGCTAGGATTAAGAATATAATTACTTGATCTGGAATTTGACCTAGTCCTGTGGTTTAATACTCCATCAGAAACTGCTTTATAAATTAGTACAGGAAGGTTTCAGATACTCAACTGAGGCATTGTCTTTACAGTATCTTTCAGCATGGATTGGATATTACTGCACCCACAATGTTATTTTAAACACTTATTTTTTCCCTGGCTCAGCTTTTTAAAAGAAGAGATTTGTTTTGTTTAAAAAGATGGGATCTAAAATCAAACCAGGTGGAGTTTTACATTTCACGCACTTCAACGCGATCTCTTTCTCCCTTCTTCCTAGGGGAGGGAGAGCTGTGAAAGACCCAAAGACTAGAGTTGTGAAAGTATTTCTGCCAGCAAAGCATCTGGCTCCTTGGCAAGCTTTACAGTGCACTGGGCGGGCAGCTTTCAAGTAGGTGGAATATGGTATGTCTGATATGAGCAGGCTGTGTGCTAACAGACTGTGCAGTTGATCTAGTCCTGCTGGACTACACTTTCCACAGAGTCTCCCTTTTAAGTCTGACAAATTATATCCAAATGGTGAATAAGGCCCTGCAGAAAGCCCTGACGCGGTGCATGGTCCAGAACAAAAGAACATAGGATGGGCCTTTCCTAATATAAGATAAAGACTTTTCAGTGCCACTTCTAAGTGTGAGGTCTTAAGACTGCACACTTGATGAGATGTGGACTCTCTTACCAGCATACAGCTGTCAGCACTGCACAGTTCAGAAACAGTGGGAGAAATGCAGACAAACTGTCCAGCACTCTAGGTGCCTGACTTGTATACAGGCGTATTTTACATCAACAGGACTTAGAGATGGGCTAAAGCTGCAGTTTTGAACCCAAGTGCTCCCCATTCAACCCCCACTCTAGTTTGGAGTCTGAGAGGAAGGTGTTTGTTTCCCAGATCCAGGCAGAGAGTGGTTGAAAGCTCTCAAGAACAGCTGATCTCATGAAACTCTTACTATTCAAAGTGGCCAGAATGTCATCGGATTAGGTCATCTCATGAGATCTCAGCTGTTTAGGGTTCAACAGTTTAGACAGATTTTAGCACTGTCAAATCTGGATTTGACTAAACCTAGAGCTCTAAACCTAACTGGATTTGAATATAGCTTCATCATCTCTTCCCATCTCGTCTCTTTTACTGGCTGCTACATAGCATGGCCTAGTGGATCAGGCCCTGAACTATGACTTCAGAGACTTGTATTCAGTTCCTGGCTCTACCATAGATTCATTGTGTGACCTTGAGCAAATCACTTAATCTACCCTGTGTTGTGGTTCCTAATCTGTAAAATGGGGATAATACTTCCCTACCTCACAGAAGTGTTGTGATTTTAACGTCCCTTAACTATTGGGAAGAATACAGGTATTTTTCTGAGGAGGGCAACTAGCAAGATAACTTGTAAGTAGATAGAGTTCGTTTTTTAACGGTAATTTCAGAAGCATTGATTCTGCATCCAGTAGCTGTACTAATTCATTTCCCATCTCTTGAACTGGACTGAAGTTATGTATGCATTTGTTAGTTCAACCTTGCATGCCACTTCCCTGTTGGTCACCTCAAGTCCACCTGGCTCAAACAAATGAGCTCACACATTCCGCCAGTTTGATTTTAGACAGACCCTATCGATTCTGTGATGCTGTGTTTAGCAGGAGACCAAAGGTCAAGTGGTCACATGAAAGATTGTTATAGGTCACAGCATCAGCAAGCTGAGCCCATTTCTCCATTGTCTCTTCATTAGGAGAAATGCCTCTTCTTTTATACCTACATTTACCTTCATCACAAACTTGGTGTTCTTATAAATTGATTCTTATAAATTATTTACCTCACTACCATGGAGTCCTGAAGCTGAGGTTAGAGGGAAATGTAAATGTGTTAACAATGTAACTTCAAATAGCTTTAATCTTCCTGGGATCTTGTCCCTTATTTTGGGCCTGCTCCAGTTAAAGTCAATAGATGTCCTGCCAGGTCTACTGAAGCAGTATCAGGTCTTGTATATATTAGGGAAATGGATCTCGTTAAACCCCTAATAGGGAGGCACTTACCCTTTGCTTAGATACGTTTAACTTGTGTTAGTACCTTACCAATGGGCTTTTTAATCAATGTAATTAAACCAGTGCACTTCTCTGATATAAACAAGGCCTGTGTCTTTGGTCCATAGTCAGACCATGGCAGGCTTGGAGGTATGGTCCTTGTTATAAACTGAGCTAAGCTGGCCTCAAGCACAAGCAAAGGAAGCTTCTGGGATGGAGGCAAATGCCTGTGTGGAATGGATGTGAAGGAGCTGGGTGATTGGGGGCAATCCAATAAGCTAATAATAGCTCAAAGTGGGGCAAAGGAGGAACTGCCATCATGTTGTTAACTGCAAAGGAAGAGGTGGGTGTGGGGGAAATGAACTACATATCTGTGGTAACAGGTGAAGCGGGAAGCTGTTGCATTGAATTAATCTTTTTAGCATGCAATCACCTGCTTTTTCTTGAGGGGAAATGCTTCACATTTTTCTGGCTGAATTAACTCTTGCGGTTCAGGTTAATAACAGAGAAGTGTAGAGGAAATACTTTTTTGTAAAGTCTAATCTACACAGTGTACAAACTATAATGTAAAATGGGCCTTTCAGTTGTTCCTGAACAGTCTGAGATCTCTGTGCTGAGAGTGGCAAGGTTAAAATATCTCACTCATGTAGTGCAGCTCTCATCATAATGCTGGATCCAAAAATTGGGGGCAGATGGGTTGTTCCTCTGCTGATGTCCTAAATATGGGTCAGATTCTGAGGTCCTTACTTAGGTTTTATTATACACTCAGACCTGACTCAGTCATCAATGGGGTTATAGTTTGTTTCTACCCCCCTATTATCTATTATTCAGCGCAGGCTTAGACGACATAGTGGTAAAAATGTCTAAGTCCTGTCTACGTGACAGTTTCCACTTTTGCTCCTGCTGGAGGAGCCGCGGCATTGGTGAATTATGGGGTCTCATTTTGGCCAGTGTAGATAAGACTAACTGGGAGTTTGTCTGAATAACAACAGAGACAGCAGGCACCACAGGTATTGGCCCACTGGAAACACAGCTAAACATAATACCGAAGGGCACATATTTGCTTTTCTACCATTCAGGTGCTGAACACAGAGGAGATTCCCCCCCATCCCCAGAATTATTCCAAATATTTCAGTTTTAATGATCACTTATCTACTTGTATTCCCATTGTGTTCTAAGGCTCCACTCAGAATTCTTACCCCATTGTGCTGGGCTCAGTACAAACTCTTTGGGTCCTTGCCCCAAAGACGTCCTTGTGGGGGGAACCTGGGGCCTGCAGGATGTGCCTCTTTTAAGACAAGACAAAATAGGCAGGTGTAATAAACAAATGAAGAAGGGACAAGGGTAAGAGTGATAGGAACATGCCGTTACCTAGACTAACTGCAAACACTGGGAGATGTTTCTGCAATAGTCAACGCTTCTCTTAATTGCAAGGTATTAATAAAAATATCATTTTGTCAGCAATCCATCAATTACTCTATTTCACACATTCCTTGGATTGCACCAGTTGCCACACAAGACGTCTTTTACACTTTAACATGTCTCTATTTAAGAAGTATTACCCACTGTGTGTAAGTTTAAATAGAAATCATTTCACGTCCTTGCAGTTGCTGCCAAATTGCTGTGGCTGAATAAGCAAATGATTGTCACCATAGCAATTGGGTAATTATTCACTTTAATACCCAATGTGTTTAACTTCAGTAACAACATTTGGGTCAGATCTCTCCCAGGAGGCTTGTCAAATTGATCACTTGCATCTTTTTGTAGGCAAACTGCAATACATTATTCAGCTCAGTAATGGACTCGAGTTATTTGATTGAAGTAATCTGTGTGGCCCTTTGGATTTGCAGTAGCATGCAACTCTAGGAGTGATTTCCTCTAAATGCCAACAGACGTGCTGCTGTTGTCAAGGCTGGTCTTCAGATGTGAAAAACAAATAATTGGTAAAATAGTTTTATTAGACAAAGATTTAAGTGAAAGGAACATATTTTCTTTACAATGTCTTGGTCCTACAGCTGGAAGGCTCTTTCTGCCTTGCAGAAGAAATTGTGCTACCAAACCTCATTTTTAAGCCTGGTTTTGGCCAATAGGGGAACAGCATGTTTTCCCTGTCCACTCACTGTGGCACTCAGATACTAGGGGCATGAGTGTGCTATGAAACGTAGACAGAGATGAGCCTGAACTGGAGCACAGGATTTGAATTTGGGAATGTTCACATCTGTAGTGTTACTATTATTTGTATTTTTAATAGCAGTGCCACTTAGCAATGCCAATCAAAGGCAGGTGTGGCAGAAGCCCTCTAAAAGTGTATTTGGGGGGCACGGGCCCATTCCCGCCCCCTTCTCCCAAGACCCCGCCCCTTTCCCCTTTGGCTCTGCCCCTGCACTGCCTCTTCCCTAAGGCCTTGCCCCCTGCTCACTCCTCTCTGCCCCCATCCCACCATCGATCGCCCTTACGGCTGGTAAAAAGTGGGAGGGCCACGGCCTCCTGACCCCACCTGTTCTGGCACCCCGATCAAAGGTCAAGTACTGTTTGGAAATGTAACAGAGAAGACAGGGGAAACTAGGTGCTCCAGTGGATAGGGCACTGGACTGGGAGTCAGAAGACCTACAGTCTATTCCCAGGTCTGCCACTGACCAGCTATTTGGCTTTGGGCAATTCTGTGTCTCTGTTTCCCCACTGCCCATTCAGACTGTAAACTCTTCAAGGCAGGGACTGTCTTTCACTGTGTATGTATACGGCGCCTAGCACAGTGGGGCCCGGATCTAATAACAAAAGCCCCTGCCCCATGTGTCAGGCAGGATGCGACTTTTCTCAGGCTCATCATCTACATGCTAGATCTAAACCAGACACAAGCTCTGGAGAAGTCCAAATGCATCTCTAAACTTCTTGGCTGAGGCCAGCTCCAGGGCAGCCTACCCAAACCTCCTCAAGCCTTGGGGGAATTTGGAACTGGATCCGAACACCTTAGACTGAGTCTCTGTCTAGTTATGCAAGGAAAAAACCCTACCCACTCCATTCCAGGAAGCCAAGCTAGCATCAGTGGGGATTAATCTCACTCGTTGCCAACATGCTTGCAATCAGCGTGTAGGCAGGATGGAGGATTAACAATTATAAGTTGTTTTTCTTATATGAATAACAGAGATGAGCCTTAATCTGAATTTCCTATAAGTCCAAAGGAGTTTAATTCTGTTATCTGGTTCAGCTCCATTGCTAGTTAATGATAAAATATTACAGCAAAAATTTGCAGAACCCACTCTCCAAATCAGGTTGTAAATCCTGGAACCTGAAAGGAATGTACAAAGAAATCACAAAACATCTTACTATAAGTAATGTTTATTTACAGGAGAGGTTGAAGTCCAGCCTTCCAGCACTCCTAGTTTGCACCATACTGTTGGCCAAATTCCAAATGGGCTGCCATCCACACAACCGCTAAATCTCCAGCACAGAACTAGCTGGGTGTGCAGTCACTGGGCTCTATGTTCTGCTGCTGTTATAAATTAGGAAGGACAGATGCAAGAGGCAGTCCCAGCACAAAGAATAATCATTAAGATGTTTCAGGTCTGGCAGGAGATCTAGACTGATTGGGCAAGTCAGGGCTGGCCGTGCTGAAAATAGCAACCTGAGTGGGGAAGAATGTGGTGCCTTCATACAGATAGAATTCCAGCTGCCAAGGGGGTCAACTGCAGAGAACGAACTGTCCTGGGCTCAGTGGTACATAGCATCTGAAATCTGGGGGAGGGGATGCATACAAAGAACGGACTTTAATGGTGAAATTGGAGTACCCAACTACCTTCAAATAAAGATGCTGTTTCAAAGGCCTGGAAAGAAGATACAAGGCACTACTACTGGGACTGAATCAGAGGGAGAAAAAATCCCCCTCCTCCGGCCCCCGAAAAATGTAGTGGCAAAATAAATGTGCCAGATTTCCTTCTAATTTTCTACTTTATCTTCATGCTCAGACACAGCTCCATCTCTTCTCGCTTCCTCCTTGACCTTCATCTTTCAGGGGTCTTCACTGTCCAGAACTGTGGTGTCATCCTTGACTTTGAACTCTTTTCTCCTCCCAAAGTCCCATGTGTATAAATCTGCCTCTCACCAACCCTGCAACATTGTCCATGGACAATGCTGCCTCAACTCCAGCTCTGCAAAAGTCCTCATCCATGCCCTTTCCTCTTCTCACCATGGACCCTTGTAATTCTTTAGCTGATGCTAGCATGGTTTCAGCCATAGTGGGGATGGGGCTTCTGAGGATCCTTATAACCTTTTGAATTAAAGAGTTGTCTGCAGAATAAACCTTCCTAACATTTAGGAACAAATTCCAGGATTATGGGACATGAGGTTGGCACTTGAACAAACTGTCAGCTAATAGTCAACAGAAAGCAAATTTTTGTTCTAAAGATTTCTTTATCTAATGTGCCCTAAAGTCTCAGGTGGGGTTAATGCTCCACCTATAATAACACCAGGCTGTGTCACAGGGTGGACTGGACCCTTTAAGAGGAAGCTGTGGTAGAGAGTGAGAAAGGCTCCTGCAGGGAAGACTCTGAGTCAGTAGGGAGTTTTGGGACAATACCTCAGGGAGGAGGGTCTCTGCCTAACTTAAGGCTGAGGAGGAAGATATTTCGTGTTTACTTTTAACTCCTTGCTAATAAAACCAGATCCTAAGAAAGGTTGTTACTGCACAGAGAGAAGACTTTTGGTGAGTCATTGAGGAGTCCAAAGGGGGAAACTGAGGCAAGGTGCCACAGAGCCATCCCAGACCATAAGTCAGTGCTCAGGTGGCAGCCGGTCCTCTGACAAGCTAAAATTCATTCCTGGTGTAACTTGAATAAAGTATAGGTTGGAATTTGGGAAGAATTTGGCCCTTTCAAACACAATCTATTTAAGGTCCTTAATCTATTTAAGGTCCATCCACCATAAAACAGCTTAGATTAAAATTTATTTTGATGAGGCTTTAAAATGGTGGAGAGGTCTTTATATCAGGAAGCCATTCAGGAGATCCTAGGTCGGGTCTGACATTTTGAATTATTTACCACAACCTGGTGGAGATAGAAAGCCTGGTCTAAAACCCTCTGCAGTGAAGGGAAGTCTTTCCCTTGACTTCAGTGGGCTTTTGTTCAGGCCCTGAGAGAATCACAGAAGTAATTTAAAATGACATGGTAGAAACATTGACCATGTTGATCGATCCTTATAAAAACACTGACTTCAGCTTCAGAAGGCAGCTAATCATTAGTCCTCAAACACAAGTAGTAGTTCCTGGCGCCCAATCCCGTATTCAGACTGGTGAGCTCTTGAATTATAGTAGTTCATTTATTTGGCAAACAGCAAGATACCTGCTGATCAGCGTGTGTGTGTTCAAATGGTTACTTCACAGCAACCTTTTCTAAGAGGTCTTGTCATAAACAGATAGTTAAGGGTTAATGCCTCTTTTACCTGTAAAGGGTTAAGAAGCTCAGTAAACCTGGCTGACACCTGACCAGAGGACCAATAGGGGGACAAGATACTTTCAAATCTTTGGTGGGGGAAGTACTTTTTTTGTGCCTTTTGTTTTTGGGAGATGTCGCTACTTGGGATTAGGAGGACCAGACATCAGCCCAGGGCTCTCCAAATCTTTTCTGTGAACAGTCTCTCAGTTTTCAAAAATTGTAAGTAACAGCCAGGCAGGTCTGTATTAGTCTTATTGTGTTTTCATAACTTTGTAAGTGTTCCTTTTTGCTGAGAGGATTTTACCTCTGTGTTTGCGATGTAACTTTGAACCTAAATGCTAAGAGAGGGTTCCTCTGGGCTATATGAATCTGAATTACCTGTAAAGTAATTTCCCCCTGATTTATTTACAGGATGATTTTTACCTTTCTTTTCTTTACTATTAAAAGCTTTCTTTTTAAATAACCTGATTTGATTTTTCCGTTGTTTAAGAATTCCAAGGGGATGGATTGATTCTCCCAGCGGATTGTGTAGGAGAAAGGCAGGGAGGGATGAACAAAAAAGTTAATTTCTCCTTATCTAAGATCCAAGGAGGTTTGGATTTTTTCACCAGGGATTCTGGTGAAGTCCTCAAGGCCACCAGGGAGGGAGAGTTGTGGGGACGGAGGAAGTTGCTCGCGACACTGACTTATTGGATGCGTGCGAAGTTACCGATCTAAACTTAATTAAGTTAGAAGTGTCATGCAGGTCCCCACATGTTGGTGTACCCTAAAGTTTCAGAAGTGGGGAGAGGAACCTTGAACAAACCCCTAAACAGCGTTCTCAGCACCTGATAAAAAAGCGAGAAACAACTCACCATCATGGGTGTAGTGTGGATTAATTAACTAAATGTTTAAACAATGTTATTGAGTAGTAAAGTGTTTGTTAATGGTTTATGTTTCTGTTTAATTGCGTCAGAAACGTCATGACCAAACTACAAAATGCTGTTGTCTCAGTTTGATTGTAAGCTGTAAAGGGCATCCCAAGAGTCATCGATGAAACCAATGAGGATGTTATGCCACCTAGAAAAACTTGGCCACTATGTTCCTACAACATGGTGTATGTAATCACCTGTCAGGTTCGTTCCCCAGCTCTAACTTTAAGAGTACAGATTGTGGGACTCATGGGAACACTTCTAAGCTTACATTACTAACTTAGATTTTGGTAATCACTGCCACCATCCCCAGGAATTTCAGTGTCTGGATCACTCCCGTCCCCTCAAACTTTCCCCTCCCTGGGGTAGCCGTTGAGGACTTTTACCCAATTCCCTGGTGACACAAACATCCCAACCCTTGGATACTTAGAATAAGGAGAAATTAAACCATCCTCCCTCCTTTCTCCTACCAATACTTGGTGCGTCCAGATCCAATCCCTTGGATCTAAACAAGGAAATCAATCAGGATTAATTAAAAGAAACGATTTTATTAAAGAAAAGAAGTAAAATTATCTTTGTGAAAATCAGGATGGAAAATACTTTAACAGGGTATCAAATTCATATAGCCCAGAGGAAACCCCCTCTAGCATTCGGTTTCAAAGTTTACAGCAAACAGAGCGTAAAATCCTCTCAGCAAAAAGTAACACATTTACAGGTGAGAACAAATAAAACTAATCCGCCTTGCCTGGCTGTTTACTTACAATTTGAACAACATGAAGCGACTGGTAGAAGATTTGGAGAGGCTGGATTGACGTCTGGTCCCTCTTAATCCCAAGGAGCCGACACAACCCCCAAACAAAGAGCACAAACAAAGACTTCCCCCCGCCAAGACTGAATAGTATCTTGTCCCTCTATTGGTCTCTGGTCAGTGTCAGCCATTTACTGAGGCTTCTTAACCTTTTACAGGTAAGAGACATTAACCTTTACTGTTCTGTGTTATGACAGGAGGTAGTGTAGGTGGTGTATTGTGATGCTCCACTTGATGTCCCCCATGCACATGATTGTGCATTTACTAGGTTAATATAGGACACTGACTTGCAATGTGACCTGAGGTGCAGATCCTCAGTCAATGCACAATTATCATAGCTCCTTGTGTGCGAAGAATTCCTTTCCAGCCCGCGTCAGTATCAACTGTGGTCTGAACTATGCATATAGTTAATCAGACTGCCTGCATTACTGTGGCTGCATTGTGAAATGGCCTAAACAATCATGTCCTTTCTAAATTCCAACCACAGCTATTTGATATGAACAGGGCCGTGCAACCATTCTAGGCCAACTCAGGGTTTGCCTAGGGCACCAATATTTGGGGCGCAAAGCCCCCCCAAATTTTTTTATAATGCGTTGCCAGCCGCTGCTGCTGGAGGGGCTGAGCCTGCCGGCAGCAGCAGCTGCCTGCAGCAGCAGCCCAGGTTTTCCCCGCGTCAGTGGTGCGCCGTCACAGCCGGCAGCCCAGGGCGCCCCGGGGTCAGGGGCCGCCACCGCAGCCCAGGGCGCCCCCCCCTCGGTCAGGAGCCGCCGCTGGGACCCGGCAGCCCAAGGCGCCCCACCCCCGGGTCTCGAGGCACTGCCGCAGCCCAGGGCGCCCCTAGGGGTCAGGGAGCCGCCCCGCATCTGGGCAGCCCAGGGCACCCCCCACCGGCCCCCCGGGGTCTGGGCGCCCCCCGGAGTCGGCAGGCCCCCGCCGCAGCCCAGGATGCCCTCCGGTCAGGCGAGCGCTGCCGCAACCGCAAGCCCAGGGCACCCCCGACCCCCGGGTCAGCGAGGCCGCTGCCCGCAGCCCAGTTGCCCCCCTCCCCGGGGTCAGGTTGCCCGCCGCCGCATCCGGGCCAGCCCAGGGCGTCCCACCACCCCCAGGTCAGGGACGCCAACCGCCGCAGCCCTGCAGCCCAGGTCGCCCCGCCCCCGGGGTCAGGAGCCGCCGCCGCAGCCCAGGGTGCCCTGCCCCCCCCCGGGTCAGGGAGCCATCGCCGCTGTGACCGCAAGCCCAGGGCGCCCCCCCCCCCCCGGGTCAGGGAGGCCCCGCCACACCCGGCAACCCCAGGGCCCCCCCCCGGGGTCAGGGAGCCGCGGCTCCGGTGGACCTGCCACAGGCATGCCTGCGGCAGCTCCGCAAGACCCGCGCTCTGGGCGGCGAAATGTCCCGGCGCCTAGGGCGCCAGAAACCCTAGCGCCGGTCCTGGATATGAAATCCTGTGGTTATGAATACCATAGACTGAATACACAGGGTGAGAGGCAATATTTCCACTTCTTTGTAACAAGTGTATCATTTTATCTGAAAAAATTTGGCTTTGGCCCAAAATTCATTTTTGCTCATTCATGGTGCTTATATTATTAAACTTCTGGTCACATTCGCAAGCTACTAGGTGCTTTGTAAGCACAGGTTCTGTCCCCAAGAGCTCACAGTAACTGAAATCCTGTGGCTTGTTCTAATCAAACAAGCCTACGCTTCACAGAAGTGGCTTTGTCTTAACTCCCATAGCCACAAAGGCAGTGTGGGAGAGACTTTCGCTCCTCATGATGGGCGTAGCAATGTGTAGTGTTACTGGGTGGCTCCTGGTAGGTAGGCCAATAGGAATAAAGGGAACTCAGCTTCTTGTCTTACCACTTCATAGGGGTCATGTGAGGTCTTCATTAGTGATTGTAAAGCACTTTGAGATCTTTAGATGAAAAACCCTATGGAAATGCCAAGTATTATTATTGTCCTAGTATTATTGTCTCCTTCTACATGGTTTACTTCATAGATATTGCGGTAACATCTCAATCCCCACATGTAACACTTTAATGCTAATGGGAGATGTGCATGTGTCTACAATATAACCTACAATAGAACAAGGAACGGTTTCACAGAATGTTGATCCTCAACAACCAAGTGTGTGGAGTACAATTAATAAAGAGGGACAGGATGGAAATGTGTGCAAAAAATGCAGCACCTCCTTAGTTCCAGCAAAGTAAATGCAGAGGACCAAGCAAGAGACAAAAAGTCAGTGATTTAATCAATAAGTGCTAAAACTGGGACAGAAATCTAGTTCTTTCAGGTGAGATGAGTGATTAGACTTTTGCAGGTTTGGATGTGGAGCTGCAGACTAGTCAAGATAATAGTATAATTGTTGTTAAATCTTTATGATCTTGTTTATGATACCTAATTATAATAACTGAGGTAAAAAGTTGTTATTTAGTACTTCTGTACACATGAAGTTATAAGTATAAATCAATTTAATGCCCAGGCAGCTTTAAACTGAATAGGATAGTTAGATAGGTTAAAAGAAAATTTTTCTGAACAGTTATTGGTATTTGAGAAGAAATATGGTCTAATGGATAAGCCAGTGGAGTGGAAGTTAGAGGACCTGGATTCTATGGCACTGACCTGGTGTGTGACCTTGGGCAAATCACTTCACCTCTATTTCTCTTCCCAATCTCTTATCTGTTTTGTCTGTAAGTTCTTTGGAGCAGGGATATTTATGTACAGCACCTAGCATGGTGAGGCCCCAGTCTCAGCTGGGCCTTCTGGGTGCTACCTTCATACAAATAAAAATGCTAATAATCTTAATGATGTAGGAGTCAAGCACCAACAGTTTTGTGATACCAGTTTCATGCACTGACTTTAAGGAATGTTCATATGCTGAAGAATGTTCATACTGTTCAGAATGTTCAATATTTGAAGAATGTGCATTCAAGAATGTTCATACTTTACTGTAAATCAAAATTACGCTGCTAAAAATCTAATGGGCGTGTACCTGAGTGAAAAGGTTTTGATCTGAGTTCATTTTCTCACACGGATAGCTGGATGCTGAATGTGATATAAATATCCAGGGGACAGAACTACAGCTGGTTTAAACTGGCATAGCTCCATTGAAGTCAATGAACCCACACCATTTCACACCTGCTGAAGATCCGGCTCTGGATAGACAAAGTCCCAATCAGATGTCTCACAAGAAACAAGTAGCTGTATGAATTCTGTGTTTAACAATATCTTTAACTGTCTGCTGCTCCCCCCTGGTTTCAGTAATAGCAATTGCTGTTACTTAGTACTTACTATAGGGTGTACACATCACTCTTCTCAAGTTGAGGCCAAAGCACACAGAACATACACAAGCACAAAGCACAAGCAGGTCCATGGAGCTACCTCCATTGCAATGGAGAGATACACACAAAAACAAGAAATGGATGCTCCCCTCCTAAAAAGTTTCACTTGAGCAGGTGTAAATCTTCAAGAAGGGCTCCATTGGATGTGGCTACAATATGTGTCTGCATTACAGCATAACAAACTCTGCTAACTTGTCTTCTTTTGTGAGGTGTTTGTTTCATGTAAATTAAAGGGTGATCAATTTTGCTGATGTGGCTGGAGTTAGAAGAGAAGTAAACACACTGGAAGACAGAACCAAACTGCAAAGTGATTTAGGTATATAACAATAATTATTCTCCCGAAGACATCAAAGAGCATGCCACTTGAGGTCTGAGGGGTGTGTATACTCTAAATGCATAACCTTATCCACTGATCTGAATTAAAACTGGCATCTGGCCTTCTTCACATGATGCGTAATAAATAATATATTTTAAAAAAACATTACTTGTCATTATTAATGACTTTTTAATAGGTCATTTTAAGTCCTTATTTTAGGTGAAAGAATAATGTAATAATTTTTGCTCAGTGTTCTTTTATTAGGTATGCATGCTGCCATTTACATAAAATAGGAATTGAAATTTTTGTAAGTAAAAGACTAATACATTTTAACAGCTACATGGAAGCTACATTTATTCCACATAAAGGACCAAAATACCTCTTGTACATAGACATCAATTTCTTACATGTAAACAGCAAAGCAATCTCATTGGGTAGCTCTCTTATTCCACAGTTCATTTATTATTAACAGAAGTACTGAGGTAATGCCCAGAGTCCTCAGTCAGGATGGGGAACCCACTGGGTATACAAACATGTTGGAAGATATAGAGTATAGCTACATTTTGAGCTGGGAGTGTGTAACAGAGACAACCGCCACCTTCTACCTCTAG
The DNA here is from genome assembly GCF_003597395.2 of Chelonoidis abingdonii. Classification (NCBI taxonomy): domain Eukaryota; kingdom Metazoa; phylum Chordata; order Testudines; family Testudinidae; genus Chelonoidis; species Chelonoidis abingdonii. The sequence continues at coordinate 31,999,749 of NC_133771.1, read as the reverse complement.
AGTGCCCCCTCAGGGCTTTTTAATCAAATTCCACATAATCCAAAGGAAATTAAACCTTCTCCACCTATCAGAGGGGTAGCCGTGTTAGTCTGAAACTGTAAAAGCAGCAGAGAATCCTGTGGCGCCTTATAGACTAACAGATGTTTTGGATCATGAGCTTTCGTGGGTGAATACCCACTTCGTCCTACATTCATCTGACGAAGTGGGTATTCACCCACAAAAGCTCATGATCCAAAACGTCTGTTAGTCTATAAGGTGCCACAGGATTCTCTGCTGCTTCTCCACCTAGGATCCAATTGATTCAGTTCTCAGGCCTACCAGTCCTCCAGCTCCTAACCCCATCTTACTATTGCCAGGCATGCCACAGTTTCCTGGATTCCCCCACCCTGCAGCTTTCTGCTGCTTTTATACCAGAAACACCTGATTCCTTTGCATTGGGACTCATTCAGTAATCAGGGTCGGGTTGGCTAGCCTCAGCCCTCTGGCCATAAAAGGTGAGCTACCCTGTAACAGGCTGTCATTCCCATCTTGAGGAGATATATCTGGGCTTGTGCACAAAAAACAGAGTATAGCTGTGGCAGCAGGAGAGGCTAGCTGCCCGGATCACATCCCCAGCTCAGACACTAGACATGTAAGTGGGTGGTCTGCCTTTTGCGCGGCCACGGCTACGCTCTGTTTTTAGAACACTAGCTCGATGAGCGTTAGTGTGGGTATGTTTCCCTGAACTGGAAATTATCCCTTAACCTCGAAGCGTGGACATACCCACGGTCTCCATCCTGAAGAGTAAGGACCTGCCAGTACAATGGACTACGGCTGGTAGATCCACTGTTACCATCTCTTGCAATGTTATTACAAGTCTCATGATATTTGGTGCTTTTTTAAAAGCCCCAGCTCCTTGAGTCATGTGATTATGTGAGAATCTCCGTTTTCATTTAAAAATAAAAGTGTCTAGCCTCGATGGTTACAGAGAAAGGTTTGAAACAGCTCACCCTAAGGGCTCAAATACCAGAAGCCAAATAAAAAATAACCAACACCTTAAAAAAAATCTCATGATTTTGAAGCCTCTCATGATTTTGAGGTCTCATTCATGAGTCCTGAATGCTTGGAGTTGGCAACACTGTGAAACTCATTGCTCTGTTGGGGTCTAATTCTGGTTAGTTTTTGTTATATTATTAATGAATTAGCCTTTTAACCCTTGCTAGTGAAGCTTGATCCTGTGAAATTCACATACTAATAAATGTATTCAAGCCTATGATTTGCACATGTCCAAAGCAGGAGAGAGCCCAAGGGCTCTTTGCAGCAACTCAGAATGTCGACATAGCAACAACAGCATTACTTCTGAAAGAAGGAAATAGATTTTTGTTTTGTTTTTGTTCTGCATCTGTTCCAGCAAGACTTCCCTCAAAAAGTTGTTTAAATTTAAAATGAGAATCCAATTAGCTCATCAGACAAGATGCACATGGAAATTAAATGTCTTGCCAGCAAGCCTTAAATTCATGCTGTCTGCTGCTGGGCAAGTGAGAAATTGTGCTTGTGAAGAGTTCAGTGGTGGCCCAATGTCTTGAATATATAGAACAAAAATGAATCACTTGGAGTTGTCATTTACACTTCTATGGTACCTGGAGGTACTAGCACACAGCTGGCATTTCAGCTCCTGCACCTGTGTTCCATATTCTGTTGTGAAAGATCATAATTTAGACATAGGGATTAGCAGCTATACAGTATAAGAGCCAGGTGTGAAGAGAGACGATGCCACATATATTGTGGAATCTTGACGTTGAAACAAACGCCAATTTTTTTTATCTGTAGTAGTAACTATAGCCGGGCACAATTATTTTGAATGAAAAAATGTTTCACCAAAAACTAGCTTTCTTCCAAACTCAAAATGTTATGAATAAATTGTTTGTAAAGCCCTTGAGATTCTTGGATGGAAAGTGTCATTGTTATACCTGGTGCTTAAACTGCATGCAAATGTAAATCAGTAGGCTCTTATGAGATATTTACTTTCTTGTTATGGAATTATATAATACTTAGCTGTGCACTTGAACCATTTGTCTTGGGAGGAGCAGTGAATGTGGAATAACTGTAATAGGGTAAAAGGATTTGTGTAGTCTACAGATTTACGGAGTCTGATTTTATTGGAAGTGAGATTTTTTCCAGCTTCATTCAAGGGAAATATTTCAGAAATGTATATTGCTCTTGATCCAGGGGGAAAAGTTCACTTTTGAATTATAAGCAGTCCACTCCCTAAAACATTCTACTGTAAAAGCATGCAAAGAATTGTTAACTGCAGTGATGAGTAATCATATAAAATATTACATCTTCCTAATAAGTTATATTACCTGATTTAAAGTGACTCACAAAGGATTTATTGAAGAATGGGCTTTTATCTTTTTGTATGCTTTATGAAGTGTCTCTTTTTTTTAAAGGAAGGAGAAAGTCTCTCATTTTTTACTATAGAAAAACCAGGAATATTAAGTCTTGTCTTCTTTGGTTTTGCTGTAGGACTCCTTCAAGTTTTTGGATACATGGCCTCCAGGACCGGCGCCAGGGTTTCTGGCGCCCAAGGCAGAATTCGTGGGGCGGCATTTTGTGCACTCCCCATGGGGTGCGTGGGAGCTTCTGGTTCCGCTCCCATCGCGCCGTCAAAGAAGGACCCTCTGCCGAAATGCCGCAGGCGACAGCGGCAGTCATTGAGCTGCTTAATAGCCTGCCACTGTTTTCCATGGCACATCGGCAGAAGGTCCTTCTTCGACAGCGCGGCTGAAGCGGAACCGGAAGCTCCCGTGTGCCCCATGGGGAGCGCACAAAATGCTGCCCCCCAAATCTTGGCACCCTAGGCGACTGCCTAGGGTCACCTAATGGAAGTGCCAGCCCTGATGGCCTCACTTCAACAAAGCAGATACTTACCTTTGTGGTCTGCCTTAGTGGTTACAACTGTCAATAATTGTTCATATATTGAAATTTGGTTACTAATATAGCTGGGGCTTGATTCATTAAATGCTCAGAAAATTAGGACCAAAGCCTCAGTCTGGCATTGGAAGCTGACTGGTAGTTAGTGCAGGGATTTGATCATGAGCATGATGTGCTCATGGCAGCCTAAGCCATGGAGAAGGTGGGCAGCTGAATTCTGTATTGGATATCACGTGGAAGTTGTTATTCTTCACGTCATCATAATTGTACATGTCACTGTCTGGACTGTTAGAGTGACTTTACTTTTGTTCTATCTCTTCAGAACCTACACGAGCTGTTATTTTGTACTCACAGTAAATACGGGAATACAAATCCTATGTGTTTCCAGACAAAAATGAAAATGGAGTGAAGAAATCAACAGAGAACACTGCACTTCTGAGCAGTTGCTCCCCTTGCTGCAGCCAATTTTTTGAGTGAAATAAACTGTTTTTCTGGTAGAAAAAATAATCTGCACAATCCATAGGAGTGATCAGCTGGGCACCAGTTAATTGACTTGAAAAACTAAGCTGTTTGGGTCACTTTCAGGCTATGGACCTAATATATCCCTAATGTTCATTTACTTCCCTGGAATTTATTCACAATAAGGAATTTGGCCCTGTGCATTTTTGATTGTTGTACATTCAACATCTTTTATACTGAGCCAATGGACAAGTACACAGTGAAAGTGAAGAATTTTACTATAAGGAACCATAATTATATTTCTGTATTGTGAAAGGATCAGGAAACATGTTATGCCTGATCAGTTACTGACAGTGAGGTTAAAAACTCAGTAATAGACTCATGCTGATTCCATGCTCCTTAGCAAACTTCTGAAGCCCATTTGTGGAATTCTGTAATGCAGATGTAAGTCATTATTGAACTGCTGCTGCAGGCTAAAGACCAGAGCAGAAATTAATTTATCTTGGCTTTTAGGGACACAGTGAAGACACAGACTAGACAAACTGATTCTCTGTAATAGTCTGAAAATGTTGTTAGTGCAATAAAGTATTTATTGGATTTAAATCTCTTTTACTAGCACTTCCGTATGATAGCAGCACAAACACATTACTAAAAGGCATCTTCTCCTCCCAGCCTGGTGGTTGGTGGTGGTAACAGGAAATATTGTTCAGCCATAAGACACTTCTTCATTTTCCCGATCACTAACAGCATATCTACACTACAAAGTTAAGTCGATGTAAGGCAGCTTATGTCAACCTAACCATGGGTTTGTCTATACCACACAGCTTTTAGCAACAAGGTTGTGTCGACACAGCCTTGTCACTAAAAGCATGTGTAAAAAATGCTCTTTTTCAGTACTTTGTCAGCAAATATTTCCAGCCCCGTGAACAGCGTTAGCTTTGTCGCTCTCCTGCCGGCAAAGCCGCATTCATACTGCCACTTGCATTGGCAAAACTTATGTCTTTTGGGGGGGGGGGATTTTTTAAGTACCCGGGAAAGACAAAAGGTTGTCGATAACTTCGCAGTGTAGACAGGCCCTATGTAAGCATATACGCTACAGTGTTCCTCCCGCTGTTGTAACTTGCCTGTTATGTCGACCTAGTAAATTCACCTTGACAAGAGGCATAAGGCTTAGATTGACATAGCTTTGGTGATGCAGTATCTGTATAGACACTGCATTACTTATGTCACCTGTTGGCTGTCAGGGTGACTGACAGTCGGAGTCATGAAATTGACAAGAATGTCAATGCTATTGCTGGTAGGGTCTCTGTTTTGAAATTGAGCCGGGGGTGGGGGGTGTTTGTATATTCTAGCTCTGAGCCCCAGCAGTGCTGAGAGCTGGAACTTCGCTGCCTGGTGCTGAGATCCCAGGCTGAAGTCGGTGCAAGTCAGGAGCGGCAGAAGCTCCCTAAAAGTGTGTGTGCGGGGGGGCAGCAGTGCTTGAATTGTGACCCTGCCCTCACATTGCCCCTTGCCCCCAAGCTCTGCCCTCATGTCACCCCTTCTCCCTGAGCTCCTGTCCTCACTCCGTCCATTCCCCTTGAGGCCCTGCTCTAGGGCCACCCCTTCTCCTTGAATCCCCTCCCTTGTGGCTCCCATTCCCTCCTAGTCCCACCCCACACTCCCCTCAGGCCCCACCCTCACACTGCCCATTCCTCCAAAGCCCCCACCCTCACAACATCCCATCCCCTGAGTCCCACCCTCATACCTCCCCTTCCATCAAGGCCCCACCCTCACACCGCCCATTCCTCCAAAGCCCCTGTCCTCGCACTGCCCATTCCTCCAAAGCCCCCGCCTTCACAACATCCCATCCCCTGAGGCTCCACCCTCACACCACCCCTTCCCCCGAGGCCCTACACTCACACTGCCCATTCCTCCAAAGCCCTCACCCTTGCAGCGCCCATTCCTCCAAAGCCCCTGCCTTCACAATGTCTTATCCCCTGAGGCTCCACCCTCACACCGCCCCTTCCACCAAGGCCCCACCCTCACACCGCCCCTTCCACTGAGGCCCCACTTTCACACCTCCCATTCCTCCAAAGCCCCCACCCTCACAACCTCCCATCCCCCAAGTCCCACCTTCACATTGCCTCTTCCCCTGAGGCCCCACTCTCACACCACCCATTCCTCCGAAGCCCCCACCCTCACATCCCTTCCCCCGCGTCCCACCCTCATACCTCCCCTTCCACCGAGGCCCCACCCTTACACCTCCCATTCCTCCAAGTCAGGGGCAGCCCTAGGTATTTTGCCGCCCCAAGCACGGCAGGCAGACTGCCTTCGGCGGCTTGCCTGCGGGAGGTCCCTGGTCCTGCGGATTCGGCAGCACACCTGCGGGAAGTCCGCCGAAGCCACAGGACCAGTGGACCCTCTGCAGGCATGACGCCGAAGGCAACCTGCCTGCTGCCCTCACGGCGACTGGCAGAGCACCCCCCGCGGCTTGCCGCCCCAGGCACACACTTGGCATGCTGGGGCCTGGAGCCACCCCTGCTCCGAGTCCCATCCTTGTACCACCCCTTCCCCCAAGGCCCCACCCTCGCAGTGCCCATTCCTACAAAGCCTCCACAACATCCCATGCCCCGAGGCGCCACCCCAATGTCGCCTCTTCCCCCAGGACTCCCTCCTGCTCCTTCCTCTCTGCCCCTTTCACCTCATCTCTCACCCTGCCTTATGGCCAGTAAAAAATGGGAGGGCCACGGCCCACTATCCCACCTGTTCCAGTGCCCCTGGTGCAAGTGCTCCTGGTGAGGACATGCACCACCAGCAGGAGGGTTCTGTGGTCATGAAAAGCCACAGTAATTATTGCCGTGGCTGTAAGTTAACCTAACATAAGTTGACTTATTTGTGTAATGTAAACATGGCCTAAAACATTCAGGAAGAGGAGCATGAGATTGAAGCTATCTTGCCTCCTCCCAAACACCAGGGATCTCTGCAGTGTAGGTAACTCCTCTTAACACTAATGAGAATGCTCATCAAGGGGAGAATTTACCCCTAAGGCTGTATCAGTATTTCCATTGTAAATAAACTCCTCCCTTCTCAGATGCTTAGAGCCCATCACTCTGATTCAGCTATTAGTACTCCAGGTCTCTAGGCCAAAAAAGTCTTGGCTGTCTTGAAGTCCATGGGAATCTTGCTATTGACATCAGTATAGCCAGGATTTCACCTGTGGGTTTAAGTACCATAGGAGGTGCTGATCAGAGATGGGCAGGGAATTTCACTAAATTATTGTGTAAGGTGCTAATGACTGCCATCAAGTGGGTCTTTGAAGGTCACAGACCTGGTTAAATCCCATGGGTGTGCTAACTCCTCTTTCTCAGGCTCGGTGGAAAGACCAGTTAAGCACCATTTACATAGTGAGATATGTGGAAACAATGGAGGCCGCTACCCAAGGCAATGGGTTGCATGGTAAGGTCTAATCAGAGTAAGCCACGTGGGTGGATGGCTTTGATTGCAAACACAAGGGCTAACAGTTTGGGTTGGCAGCCTGGTAGAGGCAGAATGAATGTGACCCTGATAATTTTTTGAGTACAGAACTTGCTGGTGAGGCAGACTTGGGGATTCCTGAGCAAGGAAACTACTGCTGTTTGTTTCTAATGCGTTCAGGAAAGCAGCACTTTGAGCACATTCTTTGTTTATAAACAAGATTGCACCAAAGAATGAACCTGATTTGTATAATCGGTTTCTCCTCTGAGCAACCTTGTAAGGCCCTGAATATTGGCTAATTGCTCAGGCCAAAGAGGCAAGAAGTGGATAGTCATCAGCAGCATGTGCTCCTCCTTTAAGTCATCATTGCAGAAAATGATAGTATAGTAGTAGACACTGGTAAAGTCAAAGGTTTTGTGCAAGCTTGCTTAGCACATCAAGAGCATTCCAACACTTACAACACAACTGTCCCCCTCCTAATTTAGACTGTTACCAGCCTGGCAGATGAAAACCTGCCTGCCCCTTCAACCGTTGACAAGTAAAATAATTCCCACTTTTGTGCATCCTTCCATGCTGCCAAATACACTAACATTTTAACCTCACCCCTCACAGTTTTCAAAAATACCCATTTTTAGTTGTTTCTAAGTTAAAGAACTGTAATAACCAAAACCCATTCTGCAAAAGTTACCAAGAATCACAAAATTATAAAAAACGATGAGGATATGTTAGGATCACTCAAAGCAAGGGTTTGCTGGCACTAAACACTTGATGAGGCTTTTGAAGCTGAGAAATAAGGTCCCAAAAACATAATCTAAGAAACCAATTCTGCAAGGACTTCCTGAAAGATAGTGGACTGCCCTCAAATTTCATTGACTTCAATGGGAGTTGTGAGTCATCAGTGTGTTGTCTGTCTTGTCTACGATTAGGCTTGTAAGGATTAGATTTTTATCAGTAAATGTTGGTAAACGGCAATTTCATCCTACACACACAACCCAAAGAAATTTTTTTCCCCTTGATAACAATCGAAATGTACATGTAGGCAAAGTAAGAAAACTGTTGCTTGAGAACTTAGTAGAGTTTGATTTGAGGATATTTAGGGCTGGTCTACACTACGGGGGAAAATCGATCTTAGGTACGCAACTTCAGCTACGTGAATAATGTAGCTGAAGTCGAAGAATCTAAGATCGAATTACTCACCGTCGTCACGGCCGGGATTGATGTCTGCAGCTCCCTCTGTCGATTCCGCAACTCCGTTGGGCTTGGTGGAGTTCCAGAATCGTATAAACGCGTTCGGGGATCGATATATCGCGTCTAGATGAGATGCGATATATCGATCCCCGAACAATCGATTGCTACCCGCCGTTACTGCGGGTAGTGAAGTCGTAGCCTTACACTCTATATTTTGACATGTGATGTTGAAAATTTGTTTAATGGTTGCAAAGCTCTAACTTTTTGAATAGCTAGGTCTATTGTAATCAAATAATTATTGTCTCACCCACCTATGGTCTAGCATCCTACAACTGTGAAAATGTAAATAGATAAAAATAGAAAAATATGCTTAAAAATAAACATGGATCATATCCATTAAAATTATGAAAAAATAACAGTTGAATTCTGCCAAGCCCATCTATGATACATCTGCTGCCTCTCAGGATCAGGTTGCAAAAGTACTTGACCCAAACCCAGCAGGAAACAAAATTCACAAACAGAACCGCATTCCGAGCCCCGCCAGGAAGATGTGATTTTTGTGCCTGTTCAAAGCTGTACATTTCTTCAGTCTCTAGCCAAATTAGAGACACTTAATGGCAGTGGTAATGTTGCCACTGGGAGGTGACACTGGGTTGAACTTCCTGACTCTAATGAGTATACATGCAATAGACTTGGAGAGCACTGGTTAATGATTGTGGATGAAGATCACTGAGGGTGAAATACTACACGTCTAGTTTTGTTTTCTGTTCCTTTCTACCTACCTGAGTTTCTTCCAATATTATTTTATTGTTACTGTAGCTCCTAGAAGCCCAATCAATGGCCTACGGCCTCACTGCATAGAATGTGAAGAGATTTACAACTTGCAACTCGTACAAGAATCCTTTCTTACTGATTGGGAATCATCATGTGGCTCTGTATTTGGGAACTGGTTTATAAACTGAAATTTTGTAGCCTTCCCCTCTATAACCTGGCCTAAATTCTCTTTGGCAAGACTGAAACCCTACACAAATAATATAGCAAATTTGATTAATGTACACACACACAGACTTTTGAGGTTCCAGTTCAGCACAGCATTTAAGCATATTCTCAAATCCAACCCTATTCAGCAAAGCACTTAAGCACATTCTTAATTTTAAGCATGTGCTTAAATCCCAATGAAATCAATTGAAGTGAATGAGATTTAAACATGTGCATATATGTCCTGCTGAATCAGGGCCTCAAAGAGTAAGTACAGAGACAGAAAATGACATAATATATAAAAATATAAAGATTGTAACAGCAGTAAAGCAACTACTAGCCTATAGGGCTAACATTACCATTTTACTACTGCTGTCCTTTGGGGGCCATCACTGTGTACAAGTGTATTACCAGGCCTAACTTGAGGCATTCAAGATCAAGATAGGAGAGAACAAATACCATGGTCCCTTGCTGCCTGCAGCTTTACCTGTCAGCTAGGAAACCAGGATTCAAGCAGTTTGGAAGGCCTGGGAAAAGTAGTGTTTGTCTTGCAGTCATTTCTAAATGTGGCTAGGTTTGTGCTCAATCATATTCCCCCCAGAGCATGGACTGGGAAGGTGCAAGCCAGCTATTGAGAGTGCTTTCCCACTGCCCTCAACAGGATTCATACATGGGAAATCAAAGGCCAGATCCTCAGCTGGTATAATTTGGTGAGTTACCATTATTAGTGTAATACAGACTTACATCAGCTGCAGAGCTGGCTCTCATTTTAGAAATCTGAATGAGTATAGATCGTAGGGTGGGTCAGAGCTGGGGGTTCTTAATGTCATCTGGATCTGGGATTCAGGGATTTATGTAAGGTATCAAGTAACTCAAATCATATCCAGCCAGTCAGTGCAGTGAGCAGAGAACAGGTTTGATGTGTTCACTTTGCCCTACCAGTCTGTGGAACTCCTTGCCAGAGGATGTTGTGAAGGCCTAGACTATAACAGGGTTCAAAAAAGAACTAGATAAATTCATGGAGGATAGGTCCATCAATGGCTATTAGCCAGGATGGGCAGGGATGGTGTCCCTAGCCTCTATTTGCCAGAAGCTGAGAATGGGGGTGGATCACTTGATGATTCTGTTCTGTTCATTCCCTCTGGGGCACCTGGCAATGGCCACTGTCGGAAGACAGATACTGGGGTAGATGGACCTTTGGTCTGACCCAGTATGGCCGATCTTATGCTCTTATGTAGGTGGCTCCATTCTGGGTCAGTCACAACTTCAGGGTGGCTTTTGCTAGGCGCCCAGTAGAGCCTGCTCTAACAGTCTAGCTGAGAGGTTACAAAGATGTGGAGGATCAAAGATAGATCCTAATCAGTGTGGGGGGGGGGCACATTTTCTTTTGGAAGGGGAAAGAACTCTGATCTGGTGACTGATGTGCCCTGTGGACTTTGTAATTGTTCGGCTTCTCTTAAGACTCTCTAGATAATAGGGGTTAACAAAAAAAAAAATCATGATAACCTTGCATGGCTGAGACAGCTTGTCAGAATTAGAAACTTTAAGTTGGATCTGTTGTTCTTACCCTTGTCCAGGCAGGGTGCAGGGACATGCTACCAGGAATCAGCAACCTTTCAGAAGTGGTGTGCTGAATCTTCATTTATTCACTCTGATTTAAGGTTTCGTGTGCCAGTAATACATTTTAATGTTTTTAGACGGTCTCTTTCTATAAGTCTATAATATATAACTAAACTATTGTGGTATGTAAAGTAAATAAGGTTTTTAAAATGTTTAAGAAGCTTCATTTAAAATTAAATTAAAATGCAGAGCCCCCCGGACCAGCAGCAAGGACCCAGGCAGTGTGAGTGCCACTGCAAATCAGCTCGCGTGCTTCCTTCGGCACATGTGCCAGAGGTTGCCTATCCCTGCACTACACCAATATACACTAATGAGAAGGAGAGTGAAGGGAGCTACTGTGATAACTCAGCACTTTTATTTTTACACCGTTTATAATGCAAGCACAAGCTTCTAGCCATTTTTGTTCAACTGTTTCTTCTCCACTAGGTGGCAGTATTACCAAACATACCATTAGGTTCTAGAGTTCCTTGCACTCCTTGCATGCAATGACTTACTAGAGTTGCCAGTTAAAATATTGCTGTTTCTTTTACAGTATTTCCATATTGTACACAACTGCACACTGAGCTGTTTTGTTCTACTGGAGTAGACAGGGATGTCTCTCACTGCGCTCCCCCAATGCCCAAGAAGTACTCTACCAGGACACATCAAATGAACACTGCACCAGACCCTGTCAGAACAATAGATGCAAAACCTGCAGACACATCTCCACTGCTACAATGATCAATACCCCCACAACACACTTTTCAAGATCCCTGGGTCCTAGATGTAAGCAGGGTCTGAATGAGCTCTCTCCTGACATCTAGTGATGAGCTGGGGGAAAAGACTTCAGAAACACGTTTACACAGACACACCCACTCTGCCTAGATATGTAGCATGATGAAGCTGCTTTGCCAAAATGATCACTTTAGGCTGGTATTGGGTTAAAAATCACTGTAGTTATTGAGTGCAGGAGTGATGACATGTTGTTATCCGTATTGTATGAATAAAGGGCAGCAGAACTGTATTTAGTTGGCTCCAATTGAGGAGGTCACCCTAACTGGACCCGCACTTGCTAAGCAGGGGGAAGGGATGCCAAAGCTTAGCGAGTGTGTGATGCCTCTAGCTAGGGGTGAGGATGCTGCCAAAGAAGGTTCTAAACAGTATTTTACTTTTCTAGCGTGCTTAGGCAGAGGTAATTAGACTCAACTGAAAGTCATTGTTTCTGTTTAGTGATGATCAGAGCTGAATCACTGATAAACAGGTTAGGGATTATATCTTTAATCTGGTATTGTTTTGAAAGGAAAACCAATGCAGAAGCTTTGTACATGGTACAGTTCTCTGCTACCCAGCAAACTTGCTAAGATCTGAAATCAATGAAGACCAGGGTGAAGGGGTGGAAACTTAAAACATGGCATTGCAGAAGTGGCAGTGAGCATTCAATGGCAGCAGCATGCAACCAGCTGTGGCACAGAAAAGCAGCAGCAGCAGCAGCAAGCGACCAGTGGTAGCAGAGAAAAGCAGCAGTGACAGCAGCAAACATCCAATTGCAGAGGTGCACAGTGAGCACAGATGTTGCTTAACACTCCCTCCCCTTTTCTGGGGTGGGTGGTGAACCCCTGCAAACACACCTCTGAACTTCACTACCCAAGGACTGCCAACTGTGAGTGGGGTGCAGCAGAGGGAGAGAGGAGCCATGTGCTAGAGGGACATTCATTTGTTGAACTTTCCCACTGCAAGGTAGGAAACTGAGGCAAAGGACACTGGCTAACATACGGTGGGGTTAGTATTTTGCTAATGGTTGTGTTCTTTTGAATGTGGTTGTGATGTTTTCCCAAACTAATTCTTGGTTCCCTTTTACTTTTATTAAACCTTCTCTTTTGTTACACACAGACTCAGTGCTTGCAAGAGGGGAAGTATTGCCTCTTAGCCATGCCCAGAGTTGGTGTTTAGTTTTCCCAGATTACTGAGTTGGGGCTTGAGCTGGTTCTGTTTTGTATTGTTATTGAACCTGCCCCTTGTTGCTGCTGCCTCCATCTGGCAGAAGGGTTACATACACATGCCTCTAACAATGTGTAGTATACCTCATCCCGTGCACTGAATGCCCCCATAATAACTATGTGGGTGAAACCAGACAATCTCTATGCTCTTGAATGAACTCACACAGAAAAATGATAAAAGACAAAAACATCGCAACAGCTGTGGGTGAGCTATTTTCACAGAGCAAAGATCGTTCCATATCTGACCACTCAGTCTCCATCCTTGAAACCTGCACAACACCTCCAAAAGACAAGTCTGGGAGCTTAAATTCATAACTCTGCTAGACACTAAAACTCCTGACTTAATAAAGACCCTGCATTTATGGCTTGTTACAACAATCTGTTACCCACTAACTTCCCTTTTTTGTCCTATATGACTGCAAAGGTGTTTTTGTCCGATGACAGCAGAGGTCCTATGACTGCAGTGGTGGCCACTTTCACTTTAAATGGTTCCTTACAATATGTGTTAACTACCTATGCTAAACAATCAGTTCCATCTTGTATTAGCTGTGACGTTCTGTGGACTACATTTGAAATGCTACAGCTGCACCACTGCTAAAGCACTTCTGTGTAGACACTACCTATGCCAATGGAAGGGGTCCCCATAGCACTGTAGGTAATCCACCTCCCTGCGAGGTGGTAGGTAGGTTAACAGAAGAATTCTTTTGTCCACCCAGCACTGTCTACACTGGGGGTAAGGTTGGCTTAACTACGCCGCTCAGGGTTGTGGATTTTACATACCCCTGAGTGACATAGTTAAATAGACTTCATTTTCTAGTGTAAAACAGGCCTCAGTACCTTTCCCAGACCTGAAGAAGAGCTCTGTGTACCTAGAGAGCTTGTCCTTCTCATCAACAGAAGTCGGGCCAATTAAAAAATATTACCTTGTCTCTCTAATAAATGGAAAAACAGGGACACTTATGGCTATGAATACAAAGAATAGCTGGGAAATACCAATTGACTGATAGAAAAGCAAAAGGTATCAGTGAAAAAAATCTTTGGCTAGTAGGGTTAAGGACAATAAGAAAGAATTCTTTACATACATCAGGAACAAACAAACAAATCCTAGCAATGGTACTGGCCCAATACTAAGAGAGGATGGTAAAACGGTCAGTCATGATGCAGAAAAGGCAAAAGTATTCAATAAGCATTTCTTTGTTCTGTATTTGGAAAGACGTAGTATAATGTATTCAGATCTTACAATGGAATAGCTCCCATTCCATCAGTAACTAGGGAGGATGTTAAATAGCAACTACCTGTATTAAAACAAACCTTTTAAAATCCGCAGAAGCAGATACCTTGCACCCAGGAGTGTTAAAAGAATTAGCTGAGAAGCTCTGAAGCATGAATGTTATTTTAAACAAATTTTGGAACCCTGGAGAAGTTCCAGAGGAATGGAACAAAGCTAATGTCTATAAAGAGTAAATGTCAGCAGTTAATATGGCTTCAAATGCAGTTTAGTCTATGCCTTAAATCTTTCATTCATGTTACGCTAACTTGATTCCGCTAACACAACTGAAACTCAGAAACTTTTTTGCCCATCCAGGCAAGACTGTAGGGACATGGTGTGAGACTTAGGAGACCTGGTTTCTATTCCTAACTCTGACTTGATCTGTGGCTTTGGGCAAGTTATTTATCTCTGTCTTAGTTTCCCCCATGGAAATAATGGTATTTGACCTCTTTTGTAAAATGCTTTGAGATTAGTGCAAATTATTAAAATAAGATCGGGAAAGGGTGAGTTTTATTCACTAGCCTTTTGCCAGTGCTGCTCTCCAGCTGTCTGAACTAGCTGGGACCATTTTAATTTTAACCTGCCTCTTCTGATCCTGAAAGGTAATGGGATTCCTGAATTACTGCCCTGGTGAATCTGAGCAAAATAGCAATACTGCTTTTTCTCCTCCTAAAGAATGACAACAAGTTTGTCAGCATCAGCCTTGTCTCCTCTTTGTGCTCAGTGCAAGAGCTCTGCATGACTGGGCATGGCCCTTATCAAAAAACCCTACAAACCCCTACTCAGTAATTTGCACTGTGTAACAGTCAGCATGCATGGTGCCTGATGAGGATGTAAAGCCAGAGAGCCCCCTCTGGTGACTTTATGTGGTAAAACTGTTTTAAAAGAGGTTACTATCAGAGAAGTGATTGTACAAATGACACTTCCTGGATGGTTGTTATAGCTGCTGACTTTACTGACAGAAATAAGATTTCACTGCTCTTCACTCCTTTTGGCTAATTCTCCAGGGCTCAGAGAGGAAGAGCTGCATTCTGTTCCAACATGTGCGTCATCAGTGGAATTATTCAAAGGCCTAGTCCAAAGCCCACGGAAGTCAATAGGAGTCTTCCCATTGACCCCCAATTTCCAGCTGCAGGGCTGAACGCTGCCATCAGTTACACCCAGGCATCTCTCTTGCACACTGCTGCAACTGAGGGAAGAACCCAAAGGCAATGTGACTACATGGGCTGATCTTGGCCTGTAGCATCATAATTACTGGTGTTGGTGAGCAAGCTAGAAAGGACTGAAGCAGGAATCTAAAAGCTAAATGGAAGACTTGGTTCTAACTGCTCCTATGTAGAAGCCTGTTCCTTTTCCATCCCCCACCTGGTGCACCTGCTCAGGAAAAGGCCACAAACCTGTTTTTGCATTCCTTGTGCACAAAGTGCAAGGAGTGATAGCGTTGACTGGCATTATGCATTCTAGAAACACTGGGGCCAAGACCCTGCCATGCCCTCCTCCTCTCCCACTAGCTGGTGTTTAAGGCTATTTTGAGATGAAAAATAGCGGAAGGAGCTAAAAACATTTCTCCCCAGCACCACTGAAGGCATCCTGACAATCTGCCTCTTTCCTGTGCTGCTGATGGCTAGACCTCTGCACCCTCTTCTAACCAGGACTGTGGGGTTTAAAAACAATGATCTGAGCTTGAATATGCGTTTAGAAAAGCCAGCTTTTTCCTTGGAATAATGAGCAATTTGACCTGGAAGTAACAGACACAAACATGCAATGACATTTTTAATTTCACACACAGAACCCCAGAATACCTGTGTAGAGCCGCCCCTGGAAATTGCCAGTTGTACATAAGTAGCACTGGAGACATTTGTTCAGTGTTTCTTCTCAGCTTGCTTAGTCTCCTGAGAGAGTGCACAATATGTGATCATTATGACCACTTCCTTTCATCTGCTTACTCATATGCTGTCAAATAGTTGTTTTGAGAACGAGACTTCTGATTCCAACCCTTGACGGGAAGGAGGGGAGTGAGGGAGTGCTAGATTTGTCTGTGTTCGTGTTATGGTGTCTACGTGACTGGGTAAGCATGCATTCAATTACACTGGGAGGGATCAAATTGAGCTATGCTAATAAGGATGCTAGGATTATAAAACCTAAACAGCAAAGATTCTCTGGTCTTCCCGCTGTGCTGTTTTGAATCCAAAGTTTCTGCTCATTAGCCTTGTTCTGCATTGGATTCTACTGAGCCCAGCTGAGAGCAGATGATTGAAAAGAGGGGAGTTCTGATAATTTTTGATCATAGCCTCAGGAAACGTTGAACCCTGGACGACTTTCTTGTCAAGCAGGTTACTTATGGCATGCAAAGAGCAAATGCCATGTACTAGGGATGATGTGGCCAATAGGGGAGAGGAAGGATACAAAGAGAAAGTGCCAATTAATTGAACCAAGCTATTGTTTGCCTTCAAATTCATGTAACAACACTGCAGGGGCAGAAATAGATAGTTGGAACCATTACAGGGAAAAATCAGATCTGTTAGAAAGGAGGAACGGAGCACTGAGGTGAGAGCAATTGTTGCAGAAGACCAGGTAGGTGATACACTGCATTCAAGTGTTACAGCAAATTAAAGGCACCTAAAAACTTCACCATGGCCACTGTTTTTTCACCCTATGACCACTGAGAACATCACAGCAACCCCACTGCATGGCTCCACTAAATAGGTGGGTGGCTCTTCATCCTATTGTGTGAGGCCGCCCAGGCACGCACTTTAGAGGGAACTATCCATGGACCACCTGAATGGACCTTGCAGACCACTGGTGGTCCATGGACCACAGTTTGAGAACCTCTTCTTTAGAGGACAATTGAACATATACACACTAGCCAATTCATTATGATATATTAACAAAGAATGAATATGATTTTTACTATTAAGCCCCTGGAAAATGGATGCCTGAAGCATACTCGCAATGTGCATGTGAAGCTTATCATAGTTATCTTCAGCCAGAATTTTCAATTTCATGCCTTTGATATTGGTTCAGATAATCATAGAATATCAGGGTTGGAAGGGATTTCAGGAGGTCATCTAGTCCACCCCCTGCTCAAAGCAGGACCAATCCCCAATGTTGCAAAAGCCAATGACGCTGCATGCAGGGCATGACTGGACTAGTTTCCTGTACAGGATGTGCTGTAACTTTTCAGCTTTGGGTCATCCATGCTCTGCAACTAGCTTTACACCCAGAATGTAGACTTTGTAATGAGAGAGGTTTTGCAAACACTAATATAAACATAACTGCTTTTATATTTTTGTCAATAAATTTGATTTAGATCTAATCTAACCTTCCCCTGCAGATGCAAATAGAACTCTGCCAGGGCAGAAGAATATCATGACACTGACTAGAAACAGAAATGAAAGTGAACTGCACTGACGGGAATTGGTTTTTATTATTCTTTCAGTTGCGTTATTCTAAGGTGTTAATACGGAAGTAAGAAAATAAAAACCATTAGTGTTGACAGTGTGAGTCAACACAGACAGTAATATCAGGAATATGTCAATGTCACAAAGCTGTATGGATCATTTTCATCCAGGGTAGACGGTTCTGTCCAATGGATATGTCTGTGCATAAAGGAGCCTGAGGCTGGAAGAATATCAGCTACCTCAGTCTGGACTCAAAAGACAGGCATTATTCTAAATTGGAAAAGGGAGATGATTTAAAGAATTAGTTCCCAAACTTGCAAGGAGAACCAGACAAGCAGAAGTCATTGAGGCTCCATGGAGACTCAGGAGTCTGCCTGAGCAGTTCTTCTTGTAGTTCTCCGTACTTTATCTCTGCTTGAGAGCATTTTGGGTTCATGCTGAATTCATCACTGGCTCTTGATAATCAAAAAGTAGATGACACCAGCTATCAAGGAAACTTTATCCATTCCTCTTGGACAATGACCCAGCCATAGTAATTCATGCATTTGTAATTTAGAATACTCTCTTCCCCCACCCTCCCTGAGGAGCACAAATGAATACGTTCTGTTCTAGTTCCCCAGGGTGAGGTAGATGGCACTTAGTAGCAAATCAAAGCAGTGAAAATCCCCAAAGGAGCAAGTACATTGCGTATGTCTGCTGATTGCCTTTTATTCTTTGATTTTTCAGGTGAATCTGTGTGAGACACTAAAAACAGTTGTTGTTTTTTTACAAAATGTTATTAAAACATTAGTTTGCAATTTTTTTGGTACCCTTTATTTGCTGAGGCTGTTGTGGGGCAGGAATGGCCACAGCTGGCAGAAACCGAACACCACTGTGGGAGCTCTTGGGCCTGTAGGCAACAGCTGAGTGGTTGGAAAGGGGTGAGAATGAGTCATCGATTTTTAGGTCAGAGGGGACCATTGTGGTCTGGCTAACATAAAACCTTACACAGTACTTTCTGCATCAAACTCATAACATCTGCTTGATCTAGGCTAGAGCATATCTTGCAGAAAGGGATCCAGTCTTGATTTAAAGACTTCAGGTGATGGAGAATCCACCATGTCGCTAAGTAAATTGTGCCAATGGTCAGTTGCCCCTGCTGTTAAAAATCTGAACGTTATTTCCAGTCTGAATTTGTCTAGCTTCAATTTCCAACCATTTGATCTTTTTCTGTTTTATTCAAAAGCATCTACTATCAGAAATATCTTCCCCATGTAGGGCTGGGTTGTGACCAAGTCACCTCTTAACCAGCTCTTGGATGAGCTGGAGAGCAGCAGCTGCTGGCTGGGCATCTAGCTCTGAAAGCAGCTCTGCTGCCAGCAGCAGTGCAGAAGTAAGGGCGGCACTATTGCAACCCCACTACATTAGCCAGATTTCACAGTCCATGAATTTAATAGGGCCCAATCCATAAGACAAAAAAGAGAGAGAGAGCTGGGACTTATATTATGAGGAACTTGAAGCTGAAACAGTTTGGGAGCTGTTGAAAGGAGATGAAGCCATCAGAAAGGAGATGCTGAGGATCGGGGGGAGCAGAATACTAGGAGTGTTGTATAAGGAATGCTGAGCTGGTGGGAGTATGGAGTTAGTAAGTCAAGAGAGGGCTAGTGAAGTTTTTCAGGCAAAAAATGGCCCAATAGCGCATGAGACCAGCAAACCATTATGGTGACAGGAGGAGGGAAGGGGTAGTGGGGATGAGGCCCACACATCACCACACCAACAGGGAAACAAGGCTGTCAACACAATGGAGGAGAAGCTGGTACTCCAAGGCACAGTCAGACTGTGAGCTACACATTCAGCAGGATGCTTAGAGTCCTTACATCGAGCTCAACTGGTGGGTTTGCAAATACCATGCAGCTTCTGATTTATCCACTGTCTCCAAAAGTAGGGAGGGAAGAGAGATCAATGAGTTCTGCCTTTTAGCTGCCTGAGTCAACTATGCATCCCTGCCCCACCAGTCTCACTGACCACCAGAGGATGCAGGGTAATGGGCGCCTTTGGATTAGACACAAAGGGTTCTATGGGATCCATTTCTTATTGTGCACTCACTAAATAACAGTCAACCAATACAAATTATGTTATGGAGAGAAAAGTCACCAGGTTTTAAAGTGCCTTCAGGCCATAATTCACTTATCACTCTGTTAACAGTCTGCATTTTAAATCAAATGACTATTTAACTTTTATTTAAGAACCTTAATTTTCTACCATAAAGGGCCTGATCTCACACTAGTAAAATCCGCATTCTCTTCAGTATGGGATCAGTCCCGAACTACCTGTTGTCCAAATTCCCAATTTACATGAGCAGCTCCACTGACTGCAGTAGAGTGAAACTGCATTTACAGTGATGTAACAGGGATAAAAACTTGACACTATTTGCCATCACAAAGGGCTTTGCACTAACAGTTTTAGCTGGCAGATATGGAAGCTAAATAGGTAGAAGCCACATTTAAACAAACAAAACAACACAACAAAAAATCCACTCCCTACCCCTCCCCACCCAGTGTTTGTAAGGATCTGTTTGCTGACAAAAGATTATTTCAGTAGCTGTTCATTAACTACTGAGAGTCTCCCGCTTTGTCTTCAGGTAATCAAGTTATAGATTTGCTAATGAGAAAGGATTTGATTTCATGTATTAATGGGCCACACTTCTAAACACAATATCAACCTCAAATCTAGTTAATATAGAATGTTTTGTTCTGCCTTAGATTTCTCAGCTGGGGTTTATTAAAATAAATCATTGCTAATTTAAACAACATGACTGCACACCTGCCAAAACAGTCACTACAGAGGCCCTGTAATTTATTATGTATGGAGTTCTGTCCTTAGTAAGAAACATTGGTGGTTGATTCAGTCAGACAGATTTCCATCTCTCCAGCGATATCACTAATGAAATGGGTGCCAAATCCTGGATTTCTACACAGGCAAACTTCTCATTCAAAATCATGAAGTTTTGCCTGCATAAGGCCTGAAGTGTGGAATTGATTCCTTGCGGTGATGCTTATGTTCTCAACTTACAACGAGAAGTGTATGGAATTGAGTGTAGCCAGCCTTTAGGGTCCATTCTAAGTAAATTTGCCGGGATTGCCTGTGATGGGAGTTGGCACAGAACCCCTTGGGACTGCACCTGATGTGCTGAGACTACCTATACTGAGCCCGTATTTCTCCTGGCAGCTTGGGTGACTTCAAAACCAGTTGTCTTGTTTGGCCAGTACACTAGCCATCGGTGTGCACAGCACAGACCGCGAGTCTGAACCTAGTCCCCCAGCTGCAGCTTTAATCCGAACAACCACTTAGCAGGACTCCTGTCGTCCAGCCCCTAGAACCCGAGCTCCCAGTGGGGTCCAGCCCCAATATGAACGATCTGTTACTCGGTATTAATCGCTTACTACGGTGCTGCAACTCGATGCAAATTGTGCTGCTCCTCTGACTATGCACTGAAAGAGAGATATGCACAGCTTGTTGTCTCCCCAGGTATTAATTACTTACTCTGGGTCAACTATAGCGAGTGATTTATTAGTCATAAAAGTAGGATTTAAGTGGATTCCAAGTAAGAGTAACAGACAGACCCGAAAAGTAAGTTACCAAGCAAATAAAACAAAACTTTGCAAATCTAGCTAATACAGTTAGGAACTGAATACAGATGACAATCTCACCCCAGAGATGTTCCAATAAGCTTCTTTCACAGACTGGACTCTCCTAGTCTAGGGTGCAGCAATCACTACCCTCTGTAGTTTATGGTCCTTTGTTCAGTTTCTTTCAGGCATCTCTTGGGGTGATGAGGCCATGCTTGAGCCAGCATGAGACAAAATGGGGTTGTTCCAGGGCCTCTTCATATTCTCTTTCTTTTGAGTGGAAACCCCTTTGTCTCTGTGCAAAGTCCCGCAACAAGATGGAGTTTGTGCCTCCTGGACAAGTCACATGTCTATGAATTGATTCAGTTTTTCTGTAGGCCGGCTCCATTGTTTACAATTTAGATTTGAAGTTCCCCGGAAGGCTCAGGCTGTGGGTTGGCGTCTCCCAAAGTTCCATCGTCAGTTTAAGTGTTTCTTTGATGGGATTTATGAGAAATAGTCCTTTCTCAAGAAGCTGACCAAATGCTTCACTGAGGCTACTTAGAATCAAACACATTGAGATACAAGAACATAGCCAATATTCATAATTTCAAATACAAAAATGATACACACATACAGACAGCATAATCATAACCAGCAAACTACAAACTTTCCGTAGACACCCCTCTTGATATTCTCTGTAAAAGTCTTGGTACAGCCATAGGACCCTGGTTGCAACAATGATCTATACAGTCACAGTTCATGTCAATAATGTCACATGGCCTATGGTGAATAACATATACATCAGCTTCAGTACATGAATGACATTTGTGTCATAAATGCCAGGAGCTGGGAGTCCTGGTGCCACAAGTGAAGAATACAGATCATACTATCATCACTCTGAGAGCTAGAACCATGCTGGAGAGGACCCTGAAGGATGCCATCCGCTGCCAATACATGGAAAACCTGAAATGGAAGCTGGACCAGGGCAAGGCATTAAAGGTGCAAGTGGGATGCCAGAAACCACTTCCTCCCCGGGGGCAGCTTCACCTGATTTGCCAGCTGGAGGTTCGTCCACAGGGCCTGATTCAACTGCATCCCACTGAATGGAGCCGTCAGCCATGGGAATCAAGACAAGTGATGCAGGAAGTGCAGCTATGCCAACAAGATACTACCACATGTCCTGTGTAGCTGCAAGCTCCATTCGAGAGCTTGGAAGCTGCAACACAACACGATCCAAGATAGCCTGGCCAGAGCCATCCTGCCACCCATGGGAAAGGTTGCCTTAAATTCCGCCATCCCCGGAACTGACAGCCAGCTGAGACAGGACATTGTCATCACCGACAAGGCCTGGAAGAAGATCATCATGGTGAACATCACAGTACCATTTGAGAACAGGACCCCGGCCTTCCACGATGCCCGAGTTCAAAAGGTAGAGAAATATGCCCCTCTGGTCGAAACTTTGAGAGCTAAGGGTCACCAGGTCCAGACACAAGCACTGATCATCGGAGCCTTAGGCGCATGGAACCCCAGTAACGAGCGAGTGCTGAGAGAATGCAAAACCGGTCAATGCTACGCTTGGCTGATGCGGCAACTCATGGTGTCTGACGCCATCAGGTGGTTGAGGGATATCTACATAGAACATATCACCAGACATCGGCAATACCAGGAGGGATGAGCTGGAGTTCTGATGAGCAGCACAGTCAGGAAAGTAACTGAATTACTTTCCTCATGGATTGTATTTTCTAAATGGACAATCGACCTAATTCTCAATTACTGAGGAACAATCTCCACTTTTTACTTTCCAAAACCAAATCTGTGTACAACTTTTCAGGAGTGATGAACCCGAGTATTCGGATTCTAATATCTAAACTGTATTGTTAAATCTATTCACCTAAATTTGGGTTATGGCTGATTCTGTACTCTATATATCATGTGACTTTTAAAAACTAAATTTATATTTGTGGATAATCTTAATACTACACCCAGATGTACACCCACTCTTTTCCCAACCTATGTATTATAAATTTTTTAACAGTAGCTTTAATAAAATGTTTAATTATGTTGAGGTGCTGATCAGTTTATGCTAGCTAGGGGTATGTATGCAAATCTCCTTTCCTGAATCAAGCAAAAAAGAAACTGAAACAAATGCCAATCATCAGCTAGTGATAAATCATATGAGGATCAGACTGAAAAGCTGCAGCCACACCTAATTTAACTATTTGGCTCGTTATATACATATGCAACAAATGACCCCATACACTTAGCAGTGAATTTGCAGTAAAACAGAGGAAAAAACAAATCGGTCAGATTTGCTCTCATCTGTGTCTCCCACCCAGCAAGAACTGCTGTCTCAAAGAAGGCCTTGCCCTCTGAATGAGCCATTGCCCAATAGCTCAACATAGGTAGGTTCAGAACAAAACTGACACTTGTTATTAACGAAAACACAATAGATGGATTGTAAGTAAAAGTTCATTTGCCAGGTCATAAATTAAGAACGTTCCTTTTTTCCCTTGTAAAGATAAGGCCTCTTAGATGAGTACCAGAAGGAAGAGAGACTTAGAAGCTCAAAAAGTTCAGGGTTACTGAGTCACCTTTGTCTTAGGGAAGATCTACACTAGGGGCTTGTCTACACTTAGCTGGCTCAAGGGGGTGAAAAATCTGAGCGCAGCAAGTTTGAGCATTTTAAAGCGCTTGTGTGGATAGGCTCCGAGTGCTGGGAGCCATGCTCCCAGCATGGCTCCCAGCTGTCGGAGCTATTCTCTTCGTGGAGATGGATTATCAAGAGCACTGGGAGAATGCACATGACCACACTCACACTTCAAAGCGCTGCTGTGGGAGTGCTCCCGCGGCAGTGCTTTGAAATTTCCTGTGTAGATGTAGCCTAAAAACTTGCATCGGTGCAGCAGCAGCTGTTAGTGCTTCTGGTAAAGATGCTCTATGCCGATGGGAGAGCACTCTCCCGTTGGCTTAATAACTCCACCTCTGCAAGAGGCACTATCTACAGGGGGTTAAGGTCAGTATAACTACGTCAGGCAGGGGTGTGGATTTTTCACACCCCCAAGGTGACGTAGTTATATTGAAGTAAGCATGTAGTGTAGACCTGGCCTTAGAGACCTAGAGAAGTAATGGAGAATTTCAGCCTTTTCTTTCTTAAGTAAGGGCTTGTCTACATGAGAAAATGAGCTGGAGCTGCACTATATAACTCCTCTAGTTATATTGGTATAACTCCCTGTATGGATACTCTTCTTTTACAAGAAGTGTTATTTTTTTTTTCTGGTTTAGTTTATAACAAGCTGCATAAACTAAACTGGAAAAAGAAATTCTTCTTGCAAAAAGTGTGTCCACATGGGGAGTTCTAACAGTATAACCACAGCAGTTTAACTATATTGATAAAATTCCCTTTGTAGAGCAACCCTACATTGCTAAGACCCTTTTTATTGCAGAGATACTTCAGAGACAATGTACAGCCTGATCACATACCATTGACTTGAAAGCATTGCAAAGTGATTGCTGAACTGCTATCACTACAATTAAACCATTTATTATCCTCCTCACAGCTGCCAGGGTTGGCCTCCAAGACTCGTTAAAACCCTTGGGCTTAAGCCCCTGGATGCTTGGGAGGAGCGCAGACTTGCAGCAGAGACCAATGATTCCTGGGCTAGTATTCGTGGTGCTAGGTCTACTGCAAGCTCCTTCCTAGAAGATGGTGGGGTGGATTGGAGCTTCTGTGCATTACAGAGGTGGCAGTAGATGGTATTATGGGGAGGGGCTGTATATGTTCTGCTATTTCCTCGTGTGATAACGTTACTTGTATGGAGATTTCTGGAATCATTGGTGTTGGGGACAGGGAATAGCTAAAAACACAGAAATATCTGATGTCAGTTAAAACTCAAATAATGCAGCCGGGGAGAGAGGGGTGGAAAGGGAGGATTCTTCTGTTTCTCCCCAAATCTAATGGGACATGTTTACTGACTAGTGATACCATTAATCTCTTTTAGAGTTGTGACAAGCAAGTCATCAGCCCCAACTTTCTCAGTCTGCAGACCACTATGTAAGGGAGATCCCCCACACCCCCCAATGGATCCACCTGTCTGGGTAGTCCCCTTTGCTTGTTTCCTAAAACATCTGTCTCATTTACCAAAGTGTTCTCTGGCTGGCCTACAACAGACCCTAGTCTGAGACTCACTCTCTTTAAAGCAGTGCTACATCCCATATTAGCAAAGAAATGTGTTCAAAGGTCTGTGGTCATGGGCCCAATCCTGCGAGGTACTGAGCGCTCTAAGCTCCCACCAACTTCACTGGGTGTTTAAGATCCTGAACACCACACAGTAGTCACATAGCACCCCACAGGATTGGGCTCTTAGACCTGTGGCCCCCATTCAGGCAAGCACTTAAGCCCATGCTTAGATGCCAGTGACATTAACAGCATTTAAGAGCACGCTGTGTTTCCCAGAACTGGGTCCACAACCACAGACACTTTAAACACAATCTCATTACATTTAAAGTTTAATTAAAGTTCACCCTGTGCTTAAGAGCTTTGCTGAATTATATAAGCCAGATTCATCGCTACTGTAACTCCATTGACACTGATGGGATAAATTTGATGTTTGAGTGTTATAGACTATGGACTTTCTGTAAAACAATAATCATAATACAGCATACACTGTTTTGCTTAGTGTAATGTAGCGACCCAATATTCTTTACCATAGTGACAAAAACACACCTAAATTATTTTATTGTTATAGAGAAAAACATATGTTTTTGTAATAACTCTAAATCTCAAAGTATACACACATATTCTCGCTCTTCTTGGAATCTAGCTGCATTTACATTAATTCGGAACTCTTGAAGGACCTACACATCCCTTCCTTCACATGTGGAAACCACAACAAGCCACATCCTGTCTATGCTTATACATTTTTAATTTTCTGCAAGTCACAGTGAACTAAGCACATTCTAGTTTGGGGGACAGGGGAGAAGGAGAAGAAAGTGATGCCACTGTTTAAATAATCAGAGCACCTTGCATTTAATGTAAAACAATGCTGCATACACTTCTGTTCATTTTTTAAACAGCTGATTCTGATCATATACAGTATTGTGTTATGAAAAGAAGGGAAAAAGATCAGCGGCAGCTCGAGTTTTAGAAGCTTTGGGCTAGGCTGTATTACACAGTTGTGTAACTGACTGAAAAACTTGCTTTAATTTCTCCTAGGGGGAGAAGAACAACGTATATGAAAAAATACACTTCCCTATGCCAAGCAACTTAGCAGCTGCAGCAGGTGTCTTATTATCTAGTCTATTCCCATGAGGCAGCAAGCGAGAGTCACTGCTCTGAGAGCTCATCCTGTGCAAACTTGTCCAACAGGGTATATGTAATCACCTCCTCCTTTGTTATTACTGCATGAGTTGACACTGTACTAAATATCACATAACACTCAACGAGTCCTACAGCACCTTGTAGACTAACAGGCCTATTGGAGCATGACGAAGTTGGTATTCATCCACGAAAGCTTATGCTCCAATATGTCTGTCTATAAGGTGCCACAGGACTCTTTGTCACTTTTTACAAAACCAGACTAACTCGGCTACCCCTCTGATACTTACACTTGGGGGCTCAAAAGTAGCAATCAGAGAGCGAGCGAGCGAGAGAGTGTGATACTCCCCCAAGCTCCACTCTCTCAAGCTCCATTCTAAACCCACATTTTGGCCATGTGATACCAAAATCTGAGATGAAACTCACAGTAGACGTACAGATTTTCCTCATATGCCCCTGAGCCTGCAAATATTTAAGAAGATTTAAGCACACATATAGCTCATACACCTCTACGCCGATATAACACGAATTTGGACATCACCCGGTAAAGCAGTGCTCTAGGGGTGCAGGGCTGCACACTCCGGCAGATCAAAGCAAGTTCGATATAACGCAGTTTCACCTCTAACGCGCGAAGATTTTTCGGCTCCCGAGGACAGCGTTATATCAGGGTAGAGGTGTATTAAGACTCGTCCTACACTATGTACACTAAATCTTTGCAGGATCTGGGCTTTTGACCCGGTCTACACCAGAAGAGAAGGTGTAGATGAGAGAGGATGTGATAGAGGGATACAAAATAATATATAGCACAGAGGTCAATAGGACTCTCCTACTTTACCTTTTGAATTATATCTGAACAAGAGGCTATTCAATGAGAAGGTAAGAGCTATAGCATTTATAAAGGGAAATACTTTACACCGTGCATAACTAATTGGTGGAACTCAGTGCCACAAGATATATTTGAGGTATACAATTTAGGAGGATTCAAGAAATATATTTATATAGAAAACATGAACATCCAACATTATATTAGATGGGTTACATTTTTACAGAGAGTAAAATGCCCTGCTGGGGCATTTGAACCAATGGGCGCACAGCAGAAAGGTTTAATCTTCACTAGTTCCTAAACTGTTGCCACTTGAAAGGCTGGGACTCTCCACTAAGGGAGCAGAATTGCCACTTCCCTGGCTCTTATACTGCCTGGTGGTGGTAAAGGCACAGTCTGTGATATGGCCCTGATTTTCAGCTTGTGGTTCATGGACCCTTGGATGTCCACAGACGATGTCTAACATTTCCAAAGGGGACTGTACTGCTATTCCAAATCTTTAGAGGTCTGCAAATGAAACAAAGGTTAAAAACCACTGGTGTATGGGGGTGAGCAGCTCTGGGGAGACAGCACTCCAAGGCAGCCCCTCCCCCACCCATCCCATTCCTTATCCGGTTTTTCTTTTCCTGGAGTCTGCCAACACCCCATGCGGTCACCCGCCTTCCCTTTAAAGGGGGTGGGGGTGAGGAGAGACAGTCCCTATCCCGGTGGGGCCGGGCAATGTAACAAAAGGTATGAAGGGGAGGAGAACCAGGCGCCGGGGATGGAATCGTGTGAGGCAATACAGGGGCGTGTCCAGCGGGGGCTCTGGCCAATGGAAGCGTCCAGGCGGAGTGCCGGGAATTTAGGCTGATTCCAACTTGTGTAAAACTGAGGGGCGTGGTGGCGAGGCTCTGGCCAATGGAAGCGCGGAGCGGTCGGAATTTTCGGCGGCTCCCGCGTTTGTGACAATGGGGAGCTTGGCGCGGCCGGGTCCCTGGCCAATGAGAACGCAGCGGGGGCGGTGCCGTTCGGGATTGGCGCGGTGCCCGGCGCTGTGATTGGGCAGCCTGGCGTTCTGGCGCCAAGTTCGAAGGGAATATAAAGTGTCCCCTGGAGCGCCGCAGCCCGATCATCGCCCCTGCCTGTCAGAGCCGGAGCTTCCGTCGCCGTGTCCCCGCCATCACCGCCATGATCCCCGCCCGGGCCCCGTTCTCTGTCCGCAACGAACAGCCCCGCCTGTCGCCTATGAAGAACCTGGTTCTGACCGACAAGGAGAACACGGTGAGTGTCCCCACCACCCCCACCCCCAGCTCCGGGCGCGGCGCCTGGCCCCTGCCGGCTCCTGTCACCCGCCGCCGTCTGTGTCTCCACAGCCCCCCGCCACCAGCGCCACGCGGATCCTGGCCACCAAGACCGCCCGGAAGATCTTCCAGGAGGCGGACGCGAAGCCGGTGAGTCTGGGGTGGTGGGGGTGGAAGGAGAATGGTCGGCCAGCCGGGCTGGGTGTGGTGGGGGGGGACGAGGCCGCCGGGGCTGCTGACACGGCTGAGTGCGCGGGCTGAGCTGGGTGGCTGCAGGTGGCGCGTCCTGCCGCTTTTTGTCTTGGCGCCAAATGCTACTGTCCGCCGGCGCGCGGGCGGCTCCATCCATCCT
The DNA here is from genome assembly GCF_003597395.2 of Chelonoidis abingdonii. Classification (NCBI taxonomy): domain Eukaryota; kingdom Metazoa; phylum Chordata; order Testudines; family Testudinidae; genus Chelonoidis; species Chelonoidis abingdonii. The sequence continues at coordinate 31,971,126 of NC_133771.1, read as the reverse complement.
CGCCCTCTTTGCGCTCGCCATCTTCCCCCCCTTAAGCGTTCGGGGGGGGGGGGGGGGCCGCTCGCCATCTTTCCCCTCCCTCCCCTTAGGTTCGGGGAGGGGGGGGCCGCTCGCCCTCTTTGGGCTTGTCATCTTCCCCCTTAGGTTGAAGGGACCCCCTTGCTCTCCTTCCCCCTGGGGGGGACCCCCCATACCCTCTTTGGGCTGGCCATCCTCAGGAATTCTGTGGCTTTTTTTTCCTGCTCCTCCTCAGGCACTTCCTTCCTTTTCTTCCTCCCTTCTCTCTTTCCCACACTCATCCCATCCTTGGGATGAGATCTCCAATACTGGAGATGTTGAATTCAAGTTTTCCATTGTGCCTCCTTTAGCTGAAACCCAAAGCAGCGATACAAGCTCCTAGCAATCTGGAAGATGAACCACTCCTACGGGAGAATCCACACCGGTTTGTCATATTCCCCATCCAGTACCATGATATCTGGCAGATGTACAAGAAAGCAGAGGCCTCCTTCTGGACAGCTGAAGAGGTGAGGGGCTCCCATGAATCTATCCCTGCTCTGGTTGCTTCAGTGGACACATCCACCTGACATTAGCAGCTCAGTCCAGCTCATAACGGAGCATGTTTTCCCAGTAGTGTAAACTTCTTTATGTTGCAATAAAGCCTAGGGACCTCAGTCATGAATCAGGACCCTGTTGCACTAGGTACTGTACAAACACAATAAAGATTGTCCATGTACCCTTTAACTATAAGCTCTTTGGGACATCTTCGCTCGAACCTGTGCTGTTGTAGTGCTTTGGTGTAGAACTACCTGCACCTATGGGGGAGGGAGGGCGGTTCTTTTTACTGTAGATAAACCACCTCCCAAGGGGCGTTAGCTAGGTCCATGGAAGAATTCTTCCTTGACATAGTACTGTCATGGGGGCTTAGGTTGGCCTATACTGGGCAGGGTTGTGGATTTTTTTGCAATTCTGGCCAATGTAGTTAAACCACCCTAACTTTCTAGTGTTAACATGGCTTAAGTTTGGCAAGAGCCAGTAGTGACTGCTTGTGTATTAATTGTACTGTTGCCTTAAAAAGATTAATTTATATCTAATGTATTATTAAACAGCATTGAAAAAAGTGACAAACCACGCACAGCTTTCTGTGGTTCTAGGAACCTATTAAACTTCATAACTTCATTTATTGCTGTGGTACTTTAGTTCACAGAGCACTGAGAAGAGGGGATGTTTAATACACATTATAACATTGCTCTAAATATCGTATCTAAAAGTGCATTCTTTAGTACCACAATAAAATTGTAAGTGTCTGCTTTTGTTGTTCAGGTTGATCTTTCCAAAGACATTCAACACTGGGAGTCCCTTAAGCCTGAGGAGAAATACTTCATTTCACATGTCTTGGCCTTCTTTGCAGCAAGTGATGGCATTGTAAATGAGAATTTGGTAAGCGCACAGAAGAGCAATCCTAAAGTGGAAAGCATTCAGCTAACAAAGCTGCCCAAATAACTCACATTAATGAGATTCACTTGCTGAGCTACTTCTGCTCTAAAACCTATTAAATCTGTAATCCATTTTTTGGTGAGGCAAAGGGTGAGGAAGTTGCACTTAGTAAAACAGGGATTGCTCTGTAAAATAGGACTCTTGTGGACTTTTTCAGAAACTCAGCTTTCCTTCTTGGAAGGAAAGAGGGGGTGGTTTGTAGTAAGAATACCTGATTTGGGAGTCTGGTGACTTGGATCTGATGTGACTACACTTTTTTGGAGTAGGGGGTGAGAGTGGGATGAATCAATTCCACAGTCTTGTTTGCTTCATCTATAAAATGGTGGAGGTATTTGCCTATCTTTTAGGGCAGTTGAGACTGAAGTAACATTTGTACTGTGCTTTAAAATCCTTTATGAGCTGCAGGAGTGCAAAATATTACTATAGTTCTGTTAATGTTTCACTTTCCTGCCCTGGATAAAGCAGAGATGGTGGGGGTGGGGAAGTGCAGTGTTACCTTATGCTCAAATACTTAAGGAGTTAAGGTGAGATCAAGCCAGAACCTAAGATTCCTAGCACTAAGGAGGAGGCTGTTCTAATGCACTACACCAGGCATAGCTTTTGAACACACACATTTGTCAGACCATAGGGGTGTAGAGCAAAACTGGAGATACTTGTGGGTTTAATAGCAAAAAAAACCCTGCAACATATTAAGTGGGTGATGCTTTCTGCAACAATCTGGTTTCTCCTCTAGGTGGAGCGATTCAGCCAAGAAGTACAAGTAACAGAAGCGCGCTGTTTCTATGGCTTCCAGATTGCTATGGAAAACATACATTCAGAAATGTACAGTCTGCTCATAGATACTTACATTAAAGATCCAAAACAGAGGTTCGTATCACATAATGAAATGTTCAAGTTGCTGTAAAGTCATGGTGGAATCTAATAGTGATACTTCTGTCTCTGTTTGAAAACAATACAGAAATGACTTGAATTTAAATTAGACTGTGGAGAACAACTCTACTGTGAAAAACATGTCACAGACCATGAAATCAGCCTTCTCCTGTGAAATTTGATCTCCCCTCCTGCTGGGAGCTTGGGGCTCCTAGCTGCTAGTCCAGCCAGGCTGGGGAGGGACAGGACAGGAGTTGTCCTTCCCCTGCATGGTGAGAGGAGACTATCTCCGGAGGCAGTGCAGAAATGAGGGCGGTACACCCTCATTTCTGCGCTTGCAGCAGCCCAGAACCTGGGCTTTGGGCTTTGCACTGCCGGCTCCTGCTGCAACTCTAGGTTCAGGTGCTGAGCTTGGATCTTCCTCCCACAGCGGCTTCTGCCAGGCTGGGGGCTTTTGCTCCTGGCAGCTGCAGCTGGGGCATTCTTGGCATCTGTGCTCCCCGCTCCATGGCTCCTGCCATGGTTCCAGTGCCCAGTCTAGGGGTTCCTCCTCCCATAGGGCTTCCACTCCTGGTGGCTGGGGCAGGGGCAGCGTGGGCGTGTGGCTTTTGCCCCCTGCAGCTAGGGATTGGGGGCCTCCTCCAATGTTCCAGCTGGAGCAACATGGACTCCCACTTGTCCTGGGGGGGAGGGGCCCTGCATTAATCTGTTCCTGGTATGGACTAGCAGATAGGAGCCCCTGGTTGGGGTGCTCCCAGCTGCATGGGGAAGATCCTACCCACTTCCATCTCCAGGAACATCCTCTAACTACAGGAAGGTGGGAAGGTGTTGCCTTCAGAGCCCAGTTCTGAAGGCAGCACCAAAGTGAGGGTGGCAATCTTGGGACCCCACTACAACAACATTGCAAACCTCCCCATGATCCCATTTTGGATCTGGACCCCCAGGGTTACAACACTGAATCTCAGATATGAATAACTGAAATTGTGAAATTGACCAATTTTAAAACCCTCTGGCCAAGAAATTGACCAGAATGGACCATGAATTTGGAAGGGCCCTATATATTACAGAACAGTACGGTGCAACAAAAACTATAGCAGAGGCTCGACTTTGAGATTACAAGCAAAGCAGATTTAACTTCAATAAGTGATAAATGAGAGGATGAAATCAAATATATGAAGGGTGGCATAGTCAGTCTCCATAGATACTTAAAACTAGACTACACTGTAATACAAGAGGCCCTTGCCTTGCCTAGTTGATGAGTTAAGTGACCTGAACAGTTTCTATGGGAACCATTACAGCTTGTATCTTTTTGACTTGCACTGAATTTTATATCTGAGATTTCAGGGTACATCTTCCCATTTAATGGTTGTCTACACTTGCTGTGCGGTTAAACTGAAAAATTATGCATTACCATTGTCAGCAAGTCACAACTATTTCTTAACTAGTCTTTTGTAATGTAGTAAACCATGCTCATTTCTGACAGCTACATATACACAAAGCTGGATGCTTTAAAACTTTGCCTTTGAGTTATTAAAACTAGTGCTAAAACTGCCAACTTTAAAAACCAAAACTAAACCCTACCCTTGGGTTGAAGTAAACATATCAGTGAGTCTGAAAGACTATTTCAGAATTAGGTATGTGAAAATGGGTTTATGAATTAGTTCTACAGTTTCTTAGAATGCTTATCATAAGATTTCGATTCATACTGTTTGTGAACAAAAATATTTGAAAGGTTGAGTATACTTCAGACTTCAACAGGGATTGATGCACTGGAATCCTAGAATAGCAGTGGAGGGCTGACAGGATAAATTGCACAGATGCAGCATGTCTATGCTGGGATTTTGGCACCTGTGTAGCAGGTGCCAAAATCCCTAATGTAGCCAAGTTTGTAAGTACTGGTTTCAAAATGTGCTGGGTAGTTGCAGGTAATTCAGGTTATTCAATGAGACAAACCTGTTACAGCTAGTTGCAAATACCTACTATACTGGTTGCTGTATTGACTTCTGCCTATAATGTACTATATGCTTTCCAGGGAATTTCTTTTCAATGCCATTGAAACACTGCCATGTGTTAAAAAGAAGGCTGACTGGGCCATGCAGTGGATTGGGGACAAACAAGCAACATTTGGTGAGTGCATTTCTGAACTGTGCACTTACTGGATGCTAAATGTGTTTCCTTTCCTAGCAAGAGTGAAGGGTGATTATTCGCCTTATTTCTGGAAGAAGATTAGTCTCAGATAAAGCAAATTATTATTCTCCCTTTTGAAGATGTTCCCCTTTGCTCTGCTGGCACTTTTAATTCCAACTGGTCTCTTGTGACAAATGTCTCTAGTTGGCAATATATTTTTTTTCTGTAGCTGCTTTGAAGCATATAGTTTTTTCATCCTAAGGAGATATGCTCCTGTTCAAGGATAAATATTTTTGTCTGCTTTATGGACTCTTGATTGCCTCACTTGGCAGGTGGAAGGCAATTGAAATTCCCATTATCCCTTGAGTATTAAATCTTTGCTCAAGGTCTTGTCATATGTTCTCAGACCAGTCTGGGTTCTGACTTGAAGGATGTCAAAACAGACTAAAATAATTGATCAGAGTTTTAGTGTAACATGATAACATTTTGGGCCATGGCTACACCAGAAAAGAGGTCAGAAATCCTGGCCTATATTCTTAGAGCCTTTAACACTTGCTTCTTGTAGAGACGACAAGGCCGTAGTTTCAGTCCCAGAGAGACTAATTCACTTAGGCAGCAATATTTTCTAGTCACGAATCTCATGAATGGAAAACTCAGTATGCTTTGAATTTTAAGGCTAGGTAAACATTCGCTTCAGTGCAAAACTTACACTAAACTTTCCTGACAGGAGAACGTGTAGTGGCTTTTGCAGCAGTGGAAGGAATCTTCTTCTCTGGCTCCTTTGCATCCATCTTTTGGTTGAAGAAGAGAGGGTTAATGCCTGGACTCACTTTTTCTAATGAACTCATCAGCAGAGATGAGGTAAGAGAACCTTGTAACACTCCTATTACAGTGCACCACAAGGTACAAGTGACCTTGTGTTTCAAGACAACTACTTATAATTCCTATGAATTGTCTGGTGCTAAATTAAATGGGTAAACAATATCTTGGGAATAAATAAGACTTGAATTGAGGCAGTGAGTGAATAAACCATTATGGTGGTGACTGGAGGGGAAAGTCTAGTAAGAAGGCTGCTTACTGAATTGTGCACTTTGCCTCTATTCAGAAGCCAAGGCAGAAACTACAAAGTGATCCATTTTTCTCCAGGGAAAATCATCCTGGGCTTTGAGTACTAAGATGGTATCTGGTTCATGGGCTTTTCAAATGTGCCTCTGATTTTAAGATGTGGCACTTCTAATCAATGTTCCTGAAATATCTACACATTCACCTTTTCAGGGTTTGCACTGCGACTTTGCCTGCCTAATGTTCAAGCACTTGATTCACAAACCATCTGAGGAAAGAGTAAGAGAAGTCATTACCAATGCTGTCAGGATAGAGCAGGTAATCAGGTGTTCCTTGTTTTGGGTTGTAAATGCTCACATTTTAGCTTAAAAAGCAGAGAACTATCAGGCCATGAAACTGTTCTAGATCAGTGGTTCTCAAACTTCAGGTGGTCCATGGAAAAAAAGAGGGTCTCAGTGGACCACTTAATGATCTTTCCAAATGTTTGTACCATTAGCTGACTATTGTAAAGTGCTTTGGCTAAAAGTGCTATATTTAAAAAAAAAAACAAAAAAACCCCCACTAACTTGATTAACCATTTTTTGTTCTACAAATAAAAGCACAACTCTGCTTTTAATAGCCATAGTCTTACCTTTCTAATCCAATGGACATGCCCTCTTCCCCTGCTGTGGAAGATCTGAGGTTGGGAAGGAGGGCTATCTCTCCCCAGCAGCTGCAGCCCTGGAACTGGGGAAAGTTGCCTCTAGCCACAGCAGTTCTGCATGTCCCAAATTCCCCCCCACCCCCTCTTCTCACCCCACTGCCCTCTCCCACCTACTCCCTATCACACCCCCTGCCCCCGCTCCCTTCCAAAGCAACCACCTCACCTTACATGCGTGCCTTCTCCAGGGTCCAGGCACCTAATTAGTGGTGCAATGCATGCATCTCACCACTAATTAGGTGGGTGGCTCTTCATTCTCTTGTATGTGGCTGCCCAGGCACACACCTTTTTAGAGAAAGTATCTGCGGACCATGTGAATCAGTGGTCCGCAGATGAAAATTTGGGAAACACTGCTCTAGATAACAAAATGTTTGTATGCTGAGGCCTTCTGTACTAACCTCCCTTCTTCATACCTGCAGGAATTCTTGACAGAGGCTCTACCTGTAAAGCTGATTGGCATGAATTGCACTTTAATGAAACAGTACATTGAGTTTGTAGCAGACCGACTTATGCTGGAGTTGGGATTTAGCAAGGTAAGATTTATAAGCAGTGCCTTTCCTAGGAAAAGGGTTGTATTCATTTGATATTTCCTATGAATCTTGAATATGTAAAATGGCTGCCACCATTTTATTTAATGTGACAGTCTTCAGCTCCTGACCAATAGCCAAGATCCCTCCAGCCAGTTGGTCATTTCCACTAATCTTAATGTACTCTGTCCTGGATAGGGATCTATATGATTCATATTGACAGTCAAATAAGCAATGTGATGGAAAGAAGGCATTGCAAGAACCACTGTGCTTCTGCCTCTTTAGAAGAACAGCAGATGAAAAGGCATACAGAAGTGAAGCATCCAAGACATGGGAGTGGGAGGAGTTTCACATGCTGATAGCAAACTGAATTACTTTGCATTAAGTAAACTTAAACTGGCTTTCCCATTCCTAGTCCTCACTTCCCAGTTGATTCTTTTCATTGCACTCCCAGATGTGAAAACCCATTTGTGATTAAAAGTCTTGTTTTTCAGATATTCAAAGCAGAGAATCCGTTTGACTTTATGGAGAATATCTCACTGGAAGGCAAGACTAACTTTTTTGAGAAGCGAGTAGGAGAATACCAGAAGATGGGAGTAATGTCAAAACCTACAGATAACTCTTTCACTTTGGATGCAGACTTTTAAATGAACTGAGACCACTTAAGATATGAGGTGCATGCTGTTCGAACGAAACATTGCTTTCAATGTTAATTCACATTGTGACTTGATTATACTAAAATCTCACTCTTGAACAGTGTGGGGTATGGTACTGTTTTGAGGAGGCTAGTATAGCTACAGCAGTAAAACTCTTTAATTAGATATCGCCAATGGTGTTAATTCATAGAATGCTTAGATGGAGTAACTTATATTATAAAATCATTTCCTGAAAAATCCTCAATTCTTGAAGTGATCTCGGATGCCATCCCTTGCAACAGGGAGGTTGTACACAGATCACTAGCTTCTGGAATTTCTGTAACAGCTGGAAGTGCTTGAGAAATGATGTCTTAAATGAGATTTGACAGATTTGGCTCTTGGATACTGGAGGGAAAGCTACATGACCTCACTGCTTCTAAGCAGGTTTTAAGTTTACTATTTGTGATAGTTTGTACATAAACCTGGCACTTTAATATTAAAAATAAAGAACTCTGACTTGTAGTATTCTTGGCAACATGAATATTGAAGCTTGAGTTAATACTAAATTTTTAAACACAGCATTGCATGTTATCCTTTTTTGTTTTTATGCTTATTTACTTGTATGTAACTTAACAACTCTGAGTCAGACCTGTTGGTGATCCTGACAGATCTGTAAAACTTCTGGCAAAGTGTAGAAATACAAACTGTATGGAAGCTGAGAAGCTTATTAAAAGCTCAGTGTTCTAGATACTGGGGAAACATTGTTCTGCTGTTGGCCTCTGTATGAAATCAAAGCTTTCTTTATTTTAGGAAATAGTATTTCATAGAGTTTTTGTCTGTTTTTTAGTAGCTCAAATTTCAGAGCTCTCTCAGGCAACACTCTTCACTAGATACAAAACTGAGGGGGCAAACTGTGAACAGCTCCCTTGAGATATGGCATTAATCCATTAAAAACATCTTTGTTCAAGGTAGCCTGCAAAACAAAAGGACTATGGCAGGGGTAGGCAACCTATGGCACACGTGCCCAAGGCAGCACACAAGCTGATTTTCAGTGGCACTCAGTGCCAGAGTCCTGGCCATGGGTCTGGGGGCTCTGCATTTTAAATGAAGCTTCTTGAGCATTTTAAAAACCTTATTTTACTTTACATACAACAATCATTTAGTTATTAGACTTTTAGAAAGAGACCTTCTGAAACATTAATGAATGACTGGCATGTGAAACTTCAAGTTAGAGTGAATAAATGAAGACTTGGCACACCACTTACGATAGGTGGCTGACCCATGGACTATGGTCATAAATAGCTGGCCATCCAGGTGCTAGAAAGCCAAACCCACAGCTTATGTCTAAGGTTTGGCATATGGCAACTAATGGATGCAGTGATGCCTTAACTTTAAACTAAGATGAATCTGAATCTTCTATTTGCTACTACTTATCCAAATTGGAGCTCACAGAGTAGTTAAAGTTGCAGTTGGACACATGCACTTAAATAAACCACTAAAACACACATGGTTGCTAGAGGGCATAAGGCTTTGGTCTATATCTTGGCATTTGCTCAATGGGAGAGTTTGGTCAATCATCCAGATGAGACATGACTTACTTTAAAGTAATGACAGTTACAGGTAAGCCAGTGAATAGCTGGAACAGTAGGGTGTAGTGCTCTGTTGTAAGAGTCATTTTAAATGACTCTTATCTGGAGATGAGTGCCTGTCAAAGCTGATTTCTCACTCTGTCACTTTGAGTGCAGAATGGGGGGGGCCTGCAAAGATTCTAAAAATTAATACTTGCCACTCCAGCCTTGTATTTCTAAAGTTACAACTTTTCTCTGGCCTTGGATTGGTAGATACTGCCACCACTGAAGTGCAGAACCTCTTTGAGAGGCCTGGAAGGAACACATGGGAATTCCTTCCTGTGGGGTATCCTTAAGCCCTTTCATCCCCCTCCCCCCAATCAGGGGTGGAGGGAGGAAATCTGTTGCCACCAGCTAATTAAACATGTGCACAAACCTCTTAAGACACAGAACTCCAGTCCTGTTCTTAAACAGTAACTTAAAAAGAACAGCCACCATACAGCTGGAAATTCAGGCTATCACTAGTTTTTAAAAGAGTAACTACAAGAATTAAGCATGAGCTCAGTGGTTTGAGTATTGGCCTGCTAAACCCAGAGTTGTGAGTTCAATCCTTGAGGGGGCCACTTAGGGATCTGAGGCAAAAATCAGCACTTGGTCCTGCTAGAGAAGGCAGGGGCCTGGACTTGACCTTTTGAGGTCCCTTCCAGTTCTAGGAGATAGGTATATCTCCAATTATTATTAAAGTTTACAAGCACAACAAAAGCACCTGGGATTAGCAAGGACTCCACAAGCCAAAAAAATCAAAACCTAATCATGTCTAGATCAGGAATTGTCTAGAAACTTCCATATCTGGGATTTCAAATGAGTAATTTCTAGGTATGATACTGAGGATTTTTCATACCTGACCCAAAGCTTGCCACGTAACTTGCTCTGTCTACCTCTCCCCCAGAGTACAGCAGACAGACAAAAGGGGATTCTTGTTTCAATTTTAAAAAGTTCTAGCCTTCCCATTGGCTCTTTGGCCAGGTGCCCACTCACATCCTTTTACCTATGCATAGCAGTGAGACTTTTTAACTGTTTACATGTAGAGCAATTAGAGAACAGCTACTAAGAGGGATTTATAGCTACTGGCTGGCTAGATGTCCATAAAAGAGAGCTTCTCTCCCCACCCCCATCCCCCATTTCATCTATCATAGTACTAATGAGGAAGTGGGCAGTCTGAAGTATACCAGTGGATTGGTCAGTTAATAGCAACTTTGGTTCCTGTACTGCATACCTAAAAAGCCTCCATGGGAAAGTGAGATGTGAGAACTTCATTAAGAAGGGTTGTTTTGCAAGAGGCTTCTCACATCCTGCTTTTAGTGGGAAATCTGGCTGATACCACCTCTGCAACTAAAAAATCTGTAGTACTTTTTTTTTCTTGGAAGAGAACTTCCCATGTTGAAACTTTAGAGCCCAAGAACAACTGGCAGAGGCATCCAGCTCTAAGCCAAGAGCCCCCATTGGATCTACAGACTTGCAAATTTAAATAAGGTAATAACTGGAGATATACCAATCTCCTAGAACTTAAAGAGCTCTTGAAAGGTCATAGTGTCCAACCTCCTGCCTTCACTAGCAGGACCAAGTACTGATTTTACCCCACATCCCTAAGTGGCCTCTCAAGGATTGAACTCACAACCCTGGGTTGAGTAGGCTGATGCGCAAATCACTGAGTTATCCCTCCTTTCCCAAATGGAGTGAATCATCACAATGATGTTTGCTCCTTCACTGCTGATTGCACTGAAGTGAGTATGTGACTGCTCTCCCTTTGGGACCCTGAAGTCAGCAAAATGGGCACTTTGAGGCTATCCTGGTGAGCGAAATCATGAATAAATGACTAAAGGAGGGGCTGGGATTCAAAACAGCAAGGCTTTTAATAGATGGCTTCAGCCTGAGCTTCTGCCACAGCAATATTGATAACAGTATGACAATGATTGGATATAGGAATATGGCGATGTTGGGTGAGTAATCAGTTGCAGTATCTTGAGTGTAAAAGCAGCAGAGAATCCTGTGGCACCTTATAGACTAACAGACGTTTTGGAGCGTGAGCTTTCGTGGGTGAATACCCACTTCGTCAGACGCAGGTAGTGGAAATTTCCAGGGGCAGGTATATATGCTAGAAGCAAGCTAGAGATAACGAGGTTAGTTCAGTCAGGAGGGTGAGGACCCTGTTTCTAAAGCAGTAAGAGGTGTGAAAACAAGGGAGGAGAAACTGGTTCTGTATATTGCAAGCGCATTCACAGTAACTGTTGTTCAGTCCAGAGCTGATAGGTGTAAATTTTGCAAAGAACTGAGAGTTTCAGCAGTTTCTCTTTGAAGTCTGGTCGTGAAGTTTTTTTGCTGCAGGATAGCCACCTTAAGGTCTGCTATAGTGTGGCTTTCAGTTCATTTGCAAATTTGACACCATCAGCTCTGGACTAAACAAAGCTGTGAATGGCTTGCCAATTACGAACCAGTTTCTCCTCCCTTGGTTTTCACACCTCTACGCTAAAACAGGGCCTCACCCTCCTGACTGAACTAACTCGTTATCTCTAGCTTGCTTGCTAGCAATATATATACCTGCCCTGGAATTTCCACTACCTGCGTCTGACGAAGTGGTATTCACCCACGAAAGCTCACGCTCCAAAACGTCTGTTAGTCTATAAGGTGCCACAGGATTCTCTGCTGCTTTTACAGATCCAGACTAACACGGCTACCCCTCTGATATCTTGAGTGGTTACTTGCAATTGTTATTCCACTCTGTGCTCATTTGTGTAGCTGTGGTTCTTTTAGGCAGAAAGAGCAAATGTCCTTGCTGAACACTGACAGCAAATTTCCTTTGGAATTCAGGGTGGACTTAAACTTAGTAGCCAATAATACTTTGGTTAGGCTGATTCAGGATAAGGCTTCTACAGGAGCCTAATGGGAGTCTAACTGTGACCATGTTGGGGTCTAAATTCGAAATGTGGTTCTAATAAGGCTTCCCCTAGAAATGCTATGTTACCAACTCCATAACTGGGAGAATAAAGAAACACTTGCATGAGAATAAAGGCAAGAAAAGCTCCCTTTTCTTGCTTTCGGTAGGTCTGGTAAAAGGAAGTGAGTGGGCACCTGGCCAAAGAGCCAATGGGAAGGCTAGAACTTTCTAAAATTGAAACAAGAATTCCCAATGACTTTTAAGCCCACTTTCTTGTATAATAGAAAGCATTATTTTTTGGTAATATTTCCTATTTTTAATTTATAAATTATGCTTTAAGGGTGCATGTAAGAAAATTTCAAAATTTTTAAATGAGCACATCTTTCTCAAGAAAGATACTGAACCTTACATGATGTGGAGGAGTAATGCCAGAAATCGGTCAGCTTTGTCCTCAGGAAACACAACTGTAACGTTAAAATATAATGATAGGGAAAAAAAAACCCCCAGATTCCTCAAATTTCCTGGTGTGCTTGTGGCAATTTGTGCACAGTAGAGGTCAAAGAACAGTAGCTGCTGTTTCATACTTGCTGCATGGCACAGCAAGCCTTGAAAATCTAACGGCATATTAGGAAACTGATACACTCCCTACTGGTAACCACTTCCTTTTCACCAAGAAATGTTCTGAAACTTTTGCCTGTCTGAAGGAGCTGAATGAATGAGGTTCACATTCAAAAACTGCTTTTCACTATCAGCAATGGCTTTTTACATTTTAATTCATTGAATTATCTTGTAATTATTTTTTTTTTGACCCTAGTGGGTTAGAGAGGAAAATGCTTCTGTTAGAAGTGGTTTTAGACTTGGTGAATATCAAGTATGTCCTGAATCTGTTTAGAGGAAACTGATTTTTTTATAATATTTTACATACATCACATTGGTGTGTCATAGTATAGAAAACAGACTTCCAGTATTGATGAGAAAGGGGCCTATAATCTCATTGATGCCACTCCCATTGCAGGACAGAATGTCTCCACCTGAAGGTTAAATGGACATGGATTCTCTTCCCCAATCTGGAGAGGAACAGAAGCAATGACTCTAAGAGGTGTTAACTGCCTTTATTCATTTCAGCGGAGATAATAGCCAGAATCCTGATGAGGAGAACTTGTCAATATTAACTATTTCACTCTTTAGCAGAAACGTGGCAACACTGAAATGAGGTTTTTAGGCAGAGCATGGCTTCTCCCTCCCCTTTGCCCACTCCTTCTCTTAATCTGATCATTGTTGGTATTAAACTGGGTTGTGATTTGGAATTATGTGAAATTCTAGTTCTAATGCATTGGCAGAATGATGGAGTTGTGGTTATGATAGCTCCTGATAATAAGGTGACTGACTTTCATAGTGTGCCTTTAAATCTGATGGAATAACATCTGATTTTAATGGGAATATTTTGTACTCAATGGGGGAGAAAAAATATGATCACAGATAAATGTACTATAATAGGCTAAACAACCATTGCAGGGAAAGTTTTGATCCACTTTCTGCTAATGAAAATCCTCTGAGATGCATCAAAGTATACATTAATGCTAATTTTTGGTGTGCGAGTGTTATCCATTCCTTTATGAAGCTTCTTCAAATATTAAAAGAGAAAATATTTCTTCTAAAAAATGCCTTGGGTTAAATAGCCTTGTAATTCTCTTTATAACAATCTTTCCTCCTGCTTTTTCTCTGGCTATACTACAGTATGTAACATGCCATAGGCAAGATTGCTTTGTTCATTAAGTGGTTTTTAGCAAATTTCAACAGAGGGAGAGACTCCCTTAGGGAATTACTGATTTAGGGATGCTTATATTTTGGAGCTCTTTGGTGAAATAAGGTATTTCTGTCAGCTTAATACAAAAGCTGCTTCACTAATGATGTGAAATCACTGTCTGCCTAAGGGGGACAGCTCATGCTCTCTGCCTTTATTGTAGAACACATACTGGGATTTATTAGAGGCAGACTGGGGACTGAGCACCCGGAGAGAAATTGTCGCAGTAACGTGTGTATAAAGCATTTGCCCTTGTGGGGTTGTGGGCCCATAGCAGAGAACAGAGGTAAGTCTAGTGCTGGGAACCTGATTAGTTCTTTGCAGAAAGGTGGGTGAGCTTGGCCTTGCCAAACCTAGAAATGGTCTTCTGCCAAGTGATAGTGGGCTGTGTGCTTGCTATGCCCCTCACCCCCCCCCCCCACTGGTTGGCAAGGTTACATGTTGCACTTGGTGAGTCTCATAAATTGCTGGTACACCTGGGTGATCTCACTTGGCCAAAGTCAGATTTGTTTGTATACCCTTCCCACTTAGGTGCCTGAATTCCTTGTTGGAGGATGCTCATATTTGTGGATCATTTACCCTGGGGAAGCAATCTAAAGTAGTTGTAGGTAGCACATGAATTCAGCTATCCAGAGGAGCGGGAATGGAAGTGTGAGCAAAAGGTGACTGATGCCAGTTTGCCAAATCCTAGTTACATAAGCAGCACTGGTCCCTGGTATGGCTGGGACAGAGGGACAGAGCTGGCACTGGGAAAGGCTGGTAGGCTGAGTAAGAAACACAGTCCATTAAATGTCCCATATTCACTGCCAAAACAGCTCTCTTGCTGTAAATGTGTCCTCTGTAGGGACTGAACCCTGGGACCTCTGGATCTAAAAGCATGATCTGCTACAATTTCAGCTAAAGGACCAAGCTGAAAATTTTAAACTGTGCCTTAAACTTTCAATGGGACTTAGGCTTCAAAGTCACTTGGGGATAGATTTTCAAAAGCACCTAGGTGCCTAACTCCCATTATTTTCAAAATCTCACTGGGAGCGTGTTTGCATCTTTCGGTGCCCATGCACATTTAAGAATCTGGCCCTTAGGCACTTGAAAATTTTACCCCAATCCATTAACTCAAAAGCAGTAGTAACTCAGGTCTTTGTGCCTCAGCCACTGGAGTGGGGGGAAGAGCCACACTTTAAGCATGAACTTACAGTACGATCTACTTACAGCCCTGCTATAACCACCAGCCACCCACTGCCCGTATTGTCCATGCAGGTTAACTGTTTGGAGTCAACTAGATTATAATTAGAGCTAGATGACAAATTTTCAATGGCACCATTTTCTGCTGGAAGATACTGTCTTCATGAAATTGAAATGTTTTGTGGGAACATGTCTATTTTGATGGAAACATTTAGAAAACTATTTGAAAATGAGATGGAATTTATTGTTTAGACTCATTCATTTGGTCTATTATAAAATATTTAATATTCTACATAGTCAACATGTGTAATTAATATTTTATATTAGGTTTGACATTATCAAAACATAACTTTTTGATAAGGTTATCTTGATGTTTTTGTATCAAAATTTTTCAGAATATCTGGCTCCTGGAAAATTTTAAATTTTGGCTTTTATCCCGATTCTGGCCAAAAACAAACTTTGAAATGTTTTCCAGCCAGCTCCAACAATGACATGGTTCTGCAGATGGTACAGTGTTGAATTTTACAATGGACTTGTGTGTAGCAAGAAAGATCTTTTGGGAAAAAACTGAGGTGGGTAAAAAATCTAATGTGTATATGTTTGCAAAGATGACATTCAAAAGGGGCAGCAAGAAACGGTGATTAATAGTGATCTTGTGGAATATATCATCAGCTGAGCTTTTGTGAGCAGTGTTTTAAATAAAAAGTTTATTAAAAATAAACATTTCACAATGGACAAATGTTAGCAGTGCTAAGTGTCCTTGTTCTATGTATCTTTTCTAGTCATTAGTTCCTATTACACTATTGAAATGGACCCTCTGCTAGATGTAGTTCACTTCTGAAGGGAGTAGAAATAGTGTATATTGGATCTGGTAGCTGCTTTAAGCAAAATACTCTGCAGATTTATCTAAGGCTTAATTACTTTCCTGTTTTTCAATTACTGCTTTTGGAAATTGTATCTCCAGTTCTGTTGATGTTATAGCTATCACATTCATTCTTTATAGCACTGTAAATAGCCATATACCTTGTGAATGCGTGGGTTGATTTAAAAAATTGTAATCTATAATGCTTAGAGCAATTTTATTTCCATGTACAAGCTCAGACTGTCAAACAGCCAAGAATCTGCCTTACATAATTACATTTTGATACAGATTGCATAAAAGGGTTATCCCTCATCAAATTTAAAAGCTATTTTTTGCATTCTAAATTGGCTAACTTTATAAGTTTTTAAATCTTTCCACCTTTGGTCATATTTTTTGATGGAAGGTACGCTATTCAAGGATTATGTGCAAAATAATAGACTGAGTGGATTGGAAATAAATCCATATATAACCCTTCTGCCAAGTGAAGCCAGCAGCAGCCAGGATCAGGTTCAATATCTAGGGGTTCCTTTTCAACAATACAACTCAGAACTGGCTCAAGCCCCTACTGAGTAACCTGGGAAAATCACACACCACCCCTGGGCACCTCTGAGAGGCAATACTTCCCCATTCAGAGGCACAGAGTCTGAGTGTAGAAAAAAAACTTTTAAAGAAAGTAGGGAAGTCACCTGACATTAATTAGGGAAAATGCCATAGGCAGGATTCATAATCATAAAACTGAGCAGGACACCCACCCCAGAGTGCATGGGGCAGTGCCTTCTGCCTCATGTTCTTAAGCTCTACAACCAAAAGTTCCTTTTCTGTGCTCCTCTCTGCTCTCTCCACTGCACCCATTCACAGTGGTTGTCCTTGATCAAGTGAGGACCCAGGGTTCAGAGGTTCATCTGTCTGAGTTCAGCTCCCACTGGGGGAAGAAGGCACCTCACTTTCTGTGCTATCTGAGCACTTGTTCTGGCTGTCCACCCCACCAGCCATGGTTTCTCTCTGCTGGCCATGCTGCCAGCTGCTTGTTCTACTCCTGCTGGCTGCTTGTTTGCTGCTCCTGCCAGCTGACTGCTCACCGCTCCCACAGACTGACTGTCAGTTACCTTCTGCTGCCACTTGCCTTTCTGCTGTGGATTCTGCAGGTCAGTCTCTTAGGCTTTGTCTATAGTGGGAAGTGAATGACAAAACTTTTATCATTCAGAGGTGTTAAAAAAACACCTCCCCAACGGACATGCTTTGTCAGCAGGAGTGCTGTCCTGCCAACAAAGCTACTGCTGCTCATTGGGAGTGGAAGTTTTTTATGGTTGGCAGAGCTGTCTCCTGCTGACAAACAGCGGTTATGCTGTGTACCTTTTAGTGGCATGGCCAGTGGTACAGCCATTTTGCTAAAAGCTGTGACGTATAGATGTAGCCTTAGTGATTGTCAGCTTTTAGCAGGCTGGGTAGAAATGCTGTCCCCCCACAAGTGATATCAGCTCTCCTTTAAGCACTTAAATGGAGCCTAGTCAGCTGTGTCTTTGAACAGTGGAGAGAAATAGGTTAAACCAGACCAGGGATCCTATCTCTAAGGGCCTGATCTCTTAGCTAGATACCTGTCCCCCACACTCTTACTTTCATGAGAGTTTGGCATTTGAGCCCCTGGCTTAATGAGGTACTGTCAGCTGAGGGTGAACCCCACATTTGGGACAGTTTAAGCACAGTTCTGTTCTCGTTTATTCATACAATAAAGACAAAAACATTGATAACAGCATTTCACTACCCCTGCATTGAGTACTAAAGTGATTTGTAACCCAAGTGATCACTTTGAGCAACACTGCTCAATTTGCTGGATATCTAAGCAGAGTAGGTGTGTTCATGTAAATACAGGTTTCAGAGTGCTAACCGTGTTAGTCTGTATCAGCAAAAAGAACGAGGAGTATTTGTGGCATCTTAGAGACTAACAAATTTATTTTGGCATAAGCTTTCATGGGCTAAAACCCGCTTAATCAGATGCATGCAGTGGAAAATACAGTTTGAAGATATATTTCCACAGAGAACATGAAAAAATGGGTATTGCCATACCAGCTATAAAGACACTAATCAATTAAAGTGGGCTATTATCAGCAGGAGGAAAAAAAAACTTTTGTAGTGATAATCAGGATGGCCCGTTTCCAACAGTTGACAAGAAGGTGTGAATAACAGTAGGGAGAAAAATTAGCATGGGGAAATAGTATTACTTTGTGTAATGACCCATCCACTCCCAGTCTTTATTCAAGCCTAATTTAATAGTATCCAGTTTGCAAATTAATTTCAATCCAGCAGTTTCTCATTGGAGTCTGTTTCTGAAGTTTTTTTGTTGGAGTATTGTGACTTTGAGATCAATAATTCAGTGACCAGAGAGGTTGAAGTGTTCTCCATCTGGTTTTTGAATGTTATAATTCTTGATATCTGATTTGTGTCTATTCATTCTTTTGCGTAGAGACTGTCTGGTTTGGCCAATGTACATGGCAGAGGGGCATTGCTGGCACATAATGGCATATATCCCATTGGTAGATGTGCAGGTGAACGAGCCTCTGATGGTGTGGCTGATGTGATTAGGTCCTATGATGGTGTCTCTTGAATAGCTATGAATAGAGTTGACAACAGGCTTTGTTGCAAGGATAGGTTCCTGAGTTAGTGTTTTTGTTGCTGTGTGGTGTGTGGTTGCTGGTGAGTATTTGTTTCAGGTTCGGGGGCCGTCTGTAAGCAAGGACTGGCCTGTCTCCCAGGATCTGTGAGAATGAGGTATTGTCCTTCAGGATAGGTTGTAGATCTCCTCCACTGGAGAGGTTTTAGTTGGGGGCTGAAGGTGAATGCTAATGGTGTTCTGTTACTTTCTTTGTTGGGTCTGTCCTGGTGTAGGTGACTTCTGGGTATTCTTCTGGCTCTGTCAATCTGTTTCTTCACTTCTCCAGGTGGGTATTGTAATTTTAAGAATGCTTGATAGAGATCTTGTAGGTGTTTGTCTCTGTCTGAGAGATTGGAGCAAATGCAGTTGTATCTTAGAGCTTGGCTGTAGACAATGAATCGTGTGATGTGGTCTGGATGAAAGCTGGAGGCATGTAGGTAAGTATAGCGGTCAGTAGGTTTCCGGTATAGAGTGGTGTTTATGTGACCATCACTTATTAGCACTGTAGGGTCTAGGAAGTGGATCTCTTGTGTTTACTGGTCCAGGCTGAGATCGATGGTGGGATGGAAATTGTTGAAATCATGGTGGAATTCCTCAAGGGCCTCCTTCCCATGGGTCCAGATGATGAAGATGTCATCAATGTAGCGCAAGTAGAGTAGGGAAGTTAGGGGACGAGAACTGAGGAAGAGTTGTTCTAAGTCAGCCATAAAAATGTTGGCATACATGTAAATACAGTTAGCTCCTGAAGTCTCTCCCCCTCCTAGCTAGCTGTCAGGGGAGAGTTCATTCAGACCCTGCTTACACATTAAAGAATATTTAAAATAAAACATTAAATATAGTTATGCAAATATTCTAAGAGATGAGAGTTTACCATTTATATCCTCAAATAGCAGATTGAGACATGTTCAATGCTCATAGTAACTATTGTGATTAGCCTGGCTGTTGTGAATTCAGCAGATAGTTTGTGGAGGGGTAGGGGTGGATTCTGTATGCCTTAGAGAGGTAAATATTGATGTCAACGTCTTTTCCTAAGGGACACATACAGGAATGGGCCCTTGGAAGCCTATTTGAGGAACTAGTCTTTCATCCTGTCTACATTAGAGAACAATTAGCTCCAAGTTATTTGGATAGATCTCCTTCAGACCGATTTCATTTGGAATGATTCTGGGGCTGCTACTTAACTGTAGGTTTGTTACATCTGTTTCAGGTAGGTGTGTGGGGGGAGTGGCCATATCTGTAATCTCCTCATACATAGGATATGTCTACTTTCAATTCAATACCTTGTGCTGGCTTGTGCCCACTGACTTGGGCTTATGGGGCTCATGCTAGGGGGCTGTTTAATTGCAGCATAGATGGTTTGGGCTGCAGCCCAAACTCTGGAATCCTCCTGCCACATAGGGTCTTAAAGGCTGAGCCCAAGCCCAAACATTTATGCCACAATTAAACAGCCCCTTAAGCCTTAGCCCCACGAGCCCGAGTCAGCTGGCATGTGCCAGCCTTGGGTTTTTACTTGCAGAGTAGTTTTCTCATGTGGTCTTAGTTCAAAGTGCCTTAGTGCAGCTTGCAAAATGAAACCACATTTTAATTCCCACTTAGCTGAATGTACCCAGAATATCATCTCAGTCGGTCTAACCTTATCTCCAGCACTCCAGAAAGCAACAGGGTCTGCAGCAGTTCATAACTGTGACATAAGAATGTGAATGTAAGAGGGTCATCCATGCCTTGAGCACCCCTCATGGCCAGAGGTCCCTCAGCAGTGCCCTGCCTTTGTTTCCCCCTCTTCCGGCCCCTTAAGAACTGCACAGTCCACAGAATTTAAAACAAAACTATTCCTCCTGAATGAGATCTAGTTTATTTAATCTTCACCAGTTCCATTCAGGCTGGCAATAAAGTCTGTCATAAGCAGAACTCACTAGTATTTCTCCCCTGTTAGTCCAAAACAGTCTTTACATCAGTTTTAAACTAGGCTCATCCCCTTCTTCCTAGGGGGTCTGTCTCCCCTCCTTTGAGTCAACCACCTTTCCCAGACTTTACTTGGGTGGAGGAAGCTTAGTCTTCTGGGTCTGGCTCCTAAACAACCCTGGGGTCAAGATCTCCCCTGCAAGAGCCTTTCTTGCTCTCCACAGCTGCCTCAGCTTTCCTTACTTCTCCCTGGTGCTCTTTATAGTGAAATCACCTCATCTCTCTCAGGTGTGGCTCATTCACTAGTCAGGGCTGGCTAGCCTCAGGGCTAGGTCTTAAAGGGCAAGCCACCCTGTTACAGTGACATACCTGTTGAACCATACTACAAATTGCCATCCAGACTGAACCATACTACAAATTACCTGTGCCATTGTGAAGGGAACACCTAGGTTGCATGGGACAGGCACATATCTGGTGGGTCACGTTCCTTTCTCTGCACTGAAGTGCATGGCATGAGCTAAGCACGGTTATGAGCTGGGTTAAAATTTGTTATTGTTCAGTCATTAATTCTTCTGCTCATGGATCACCCGTTTCCAGAGAGCACGGCCACTTGCTAGTGTTGTGATCTGCTCTATTTTCAGGCGGGTTAGGTGCGGATGGAAATCACAACATCCCTCTAGCATGTTTGAGGCCATCTGTTAGATCTTTTCCATCCATGCAACATCCCTCCATGTGTTGTTGGAATAAACAGATAAAGCTGGTGGGCTAGTATAAAGTGTGGCATATGGAACAGACAACCAGGCCAATTGAGCCGACACTGAGTCACTAAGAAAACCATTGAAGGCTGTTTGGCCAGACACCTGACATCCTCATTCATAATGTGAGAAAGCCACCATTTACTTCAATATTTGTTGCTGTTTCATGTTGAAAGTGTTCAGCTGAAGTATCTTTGGTGGTCCAAGTTTCACTGCCATACAAAAGGTAGACACCAGTTCCACTTGATAGGTAAGCATCTTAGTCTGAGTTGATATGTGGTGTTGACACCACAGAGGCTCCTAAAAAGTATGCATAACAAATGTAGTCTTGCTGTTTCATGTCATTAAGGCAACCTCCCTCATTGGTGACAACAGAGACAAGGTACTCAAATAAGTTGATGAATTCAACTTCTTGTCCATTGATTATGATGGTTAGGTGAGGTCCATCAGTCTGGTTATCTTCCAATTGACTTGAAGACCAAGCTTACTTGCCTCTTCCATAAATATATTCAGGGCATTCATAAGATTAGTTAGTGAGGAAGTGACTGTTGCGGTGTCATCAACATAATCCATAGATTCTAGGACTGGAAGGGACCTCGAGAGGTCAGAGTCCAGTCCCCTGCCCTCATGGCAGGACCAAATACTTTCTAGACCAGCCCAGATAGACATTTATCTAACCTACTCTTAAATATCTCCAGAGATGGAGATTCCACAACCTTCCTAGGCAATTTATTCCAGTGTTTAACCACCTTGACAGAAACTTTTTCCTAATGTCCAACCTAATCCTCCCTTGCTGCAGTTGAAGCCCATTGCTTCTTGTTCTATCCTTAGAGGCTAAGATGAACAAGTTTTCTCCCTCCTCTTTATGACTCCCTTTTAGATACCTGAAAACTGCTATCAAGTGTCCTCTCAGTCTTCTCTTTTCCAAACTAAACAAACCCAATTCTTTCAGCGTTC
>NC_133771.1:31914756-31947794 GCF_003597395.2 Chelonoidis abingdonii | reverse complement strand
CTCCTCACTGAGCAGTGGGCCTACCCTGTCCTGGGTCTTCCGCTTGCTTCTAATGTATTGATAAAAAGTCGTCTTCTTTCCCTTTAGTCCCATAGCTAGTTCGAGTTCATTTTGTGCCTTTGCCTTTCTAATCTTGCCCCAGCATTCCTGTGTTGTTTGCCTATATTCATCTTTTGTAATCTGTCCTAGTTTCCATATTTTATATGACTCCTTTTTTATTTTTTCAGTCATGCAAGATCTGATGGTTAAGCCAAGCTGGTCTTTTGCCACATTTTCTATCTTTCCTACCCATCGGCATAGCTTGCTTTTGGGGCCTTTGTAGTGTCCCTTTGAAAAACTGCCAACTCTCCTCAGTTGTTTTTCCCCTCAGTTTTGATTCCCATGGGATCTTACTTATCCACTTTCTGAGCTCATCAGAATCTGCCTTCCTGAAATCCATTGTCTCTATTTTGCTGTACTCCCTTCTACTCTTCCTTGGAATTGTGAACTCTATGATTTCATGATCACTTTCACCCAAGTTGCCTTCTACTTTCAAATTCACAGTGAATTCCTCCCTATTTGTTAAAATCAAATCTAGAACCGTTCCAGTTCTGTGACGCCAAAGTCATGCAGTACCACCCCTAGCAGGCTAATGGTAGCTTCCATCATTCAGTCAGTAATAGACATGGGGCAGCCGTGCACCCTTTACGGACGCCACTGTCATACTCAAACCAGTTAGGGAGTCTAGTATCTAAGCAGCTTTCGCTTTGGCGGTGCATTTCTATGAGACAGTTGAGGAGCTTGTCAAACACACATCAGCAGCTTGCAGGCAGAGCCAAAGGGATCTTTTAAATCAATAAAGGCTATAAGCACCTCATCCTTCCTGTGCCAAAACTCTCAAGCATTTTCAATAACTTGTCTAATGGTAAATATCTGCTCTGTGGTTGATCGGTTGGGCATAAACCTGGCTAGTTGTAGATGGCACAGATTCCTTATGGTGAGCTTTTCATGCTCAAGAAGAATTAGGGTGACCAGATAGTAAGTGTGAAAAATCAGGACGGCGGGTGCGGGGTAATAGGCACCTATATAAGAAAAAGCCCCAAATATTGGGACCGTCCCTTCTGGTCACCCTAAGAAAATCAGCATGAACTTCTTGCGTGAAATAGAAAGCAAAGTGATGCCGCAGTGGTTGGAACACACCACAGCATTGCCTTTCCCTTTCCAAAATCATTCCACAGGGCCAGTTGTCAGATAGTTCCTCTCAGTATAGGTCAGCCATTCCAAGACGGAATCCCTGCTGGCTTGATCAGCTCGCAGCTATACCGCAAATACTGGTAGCATGGTCATTCTTGAGCTCCCATGCTGCTTGATAGTCATATTCTGGTCACTGGACTCTTCACATCCTCCTGGAGCTGCAGCTCTGATGGGATGGGTAAGAAGTTCCTGAAAGTGTTCTTTCAGTCTATTCAGACATTCTGCCTCAGTGTTCAGAATGTTACCCTGTCTGTCTTTGACAAGCTAGGATTTGTTCTGTGGGCTGGCTTTTAAGGAAATCTTATTTTGGGTTAAATTAAACCTTGTTGAAATGGATGTGATGTGTGAACGCATTCTTCACTTCAGATAGTTGCACGAGACAGCTAAAGGGCCACACCTAAAACAAGGACTAATAGTGTCTGTCCAGAAACTAGCACCATATGGGCAGACAGTTCCACCGGGGTGTGTGTGTGTGTGTGTGTGAATGAGAGAGAGAGGGAGCCAAGCAGCAACCTGTAAGCTTGGTGTGGTCTTGGAAAAAGCCTAGGGAGCTTCTAGGTCTGGTGCTGACTGAAGAGCCTGGAGGCTGTAAACAAAAGTTATCCCGAGGCTTTTGGTCCCTCCCGTATTTAGAGAGGGAGGACTTTATACATTCCACATAAATAATGAAGATTGCATCAAAGAAAATACCAGACATCATCATCAATTTCTACTCCCAACTGGAACAGTCTATTATGCTCCAATTTTTTGCTAGATGCTCAGGTCAAAAGGAGTAACAGCATTATTATTTATGAAAGAGTATCGTGCAATTGTCTCATTCTGAAATGTGACTTTCCTTCATGGATGGTATTCAGCAATAGTTTATTATAGTGCTTTCCATGTTCAGTTGCTGATTTCCGGTGGGTTTGGAGAACATGCATGCAATTTCTTATGATTTTACACAAGATGTGGAAGCAGAATTTCATCTTTTGAACAATGCCCATTGACTATGAGTTCCTGGGAAACAAGTGTTCATGAACAACTGCATATTTTGTGTTGTGAGCACTTGCTTTGTGACCTTTATTACCAGGTACAGGTGAGAGAGAGATACATGTGTCTATCATAGCTGCTTAATTTCTCCTCATTAGACGTAGAATTCTCTACATCATCACTGACTCCAACTAAAGGTTGATATATTTTTTTCTACCTAAGATGTCCTCCAAAGCATGCCTTTGGGAGGTCCACTGAAGCCGCAGGACCAGCGGACCCTTCTCAGGCAAACTGCAGGAGGCAGCCTGCCTGCTGCCCCTGTGGCACTGGCAGAGCGCCCCCTGCGGCTTGCCACCCCAAGCACGCACTTGGCATGCTGGGGCCTGGAGCCGCCCCTGCTTTTGGGCCGTCCTACATTCCTTCTGTAGATAGAGGTGAGGGTCAGAGCAAATGTGCTACTTAGCTTGTGTACCTATAGATGCACCTGGAAAGGGCATGTTTCTACTTTGCAGCAAAGAGAGGTCATAATCTCTGCTGGTGATCTCAGATTTGCCCTGTAGCTCAAGATCACTCCTCCACATCTTTCACTCTTTTTCACTTTTCAGATTTTCAGAAGAAAGGCTTAGTGACAGAATTTAAGTGCACCTCAACAGAAGACAGCTTTGGAGGAGAATGGTTCTTCATTCTATATTATAGGGGCATGTAGAAAGGGTGCAGGTTTGGAGGGGCTTAGTCTGCTGTCAGGTACACTGCTGTAAATCCAAGAGTAATACAGTGGCTTCAGTGAAATTATATTAGATCCGTTCACTTAAAAAGTGAATTTGGAATTAAATGGGTCCCATTGGCCAGATCCACTTCATGAGCACACATGCTTATATATATAACATCTCACATATTTATCACAAGCATGATGAACTACTTGTTTTCTATAGCTTTATCTGAAGAGTGCCTTTTGATTTTTACAGAAATAAACAGGTTTCCTAGAATGACTGGTAGTCATTTGATGCAAGAAAGGCTGTAAACTCTAAAGCTGTCATATCTTAAGAGGAACTTGAATTTATTTACAACAGAAGTGTTAGCTGAGATGATGAGTAGCTTTGAAGATCTAGCTTTAATGATCAAGAAGTGTCAGCAGCAGTAACCACTAGAGGGCAGATGAAGCTGAAAATAATATTCCTCTTCTTTTAGCTCTCATGGTGGTGCGTGGATTTATTCCTAGGCCTTTCTTGTCTTTACGATACTATTCTTCATTCTTTGACCCTGTACATGCTGGGATCAGAGCTACATTAGTTATATCCATATTTTGAACACAGCTGTTGCAAGCAGGGTTCTGCTCCTATTTCCTTGATATTTTTCTTCTGAAAATTATTCTAGCAGTGTTATAATCCACCCTGTACACGGTCTGTAACGTTGAGTCCCCTGGTGTTAAAACAGTTTTAGGTGATAGTTTTGCCTGCTCTACACTATTTTGCAAAATCAGTTCGGACACACATGATTCAGACCTGCTGGAAGTAAATCTGGCTGTAACAGCTTCAGATCAGTTTAGTCTGATTTAAACTAGAATTTAAACTGATTCTTTTTCTCCTTGGTCAGGAGCCCTTCATGTTAAAAAACACATGGAACACTTTTTGGTGTTGGCAAGGCCTAAAAATGTATGTTTGACAGGTGGAACCCTAATAAAAGTATTACTGGAGCAATCCCAAACCGTTCCACTTGCAATGGTACCAATGCAGTAGTTCGGCCTGTTGCTGTTGTTGTGTTTTTTTTAACAGATGAAATGGATCCAGGACATATTTGCACATAATTGTGGAAAATGTGTGTGCAAACAGTTATGAAATTCAGACAGGTCATTTCTTTTCACCCTTTGCTTTAAAACCCTTTGAGTTTGACTTTCAGAAGCACTGAATGTTCACATTTCCTCTCAAAGTCAATGGTAGCTGTGTGCTCTTAGCATCTTTTAAGAGCCTGACTTAATTCTTTTTTTAATAAAGTTTTAAAATAAAATAAGTCACTGATATGAAGAAAAGAATCTGTAATTACACTACCAAGGATAAAATTACAAGGACTATAGAGCCTCTTGCTTCAGTTTATGAGCAGCTCCCCAAGTGGAGACAGGAGTATTTCTCACCATTGTATGTTACTCAAGATCTAGGTTCACTGTGGAGGATATTTTTGCTGCATATAGAGACAAGCTGGACAAATGGTCTGTTGTGAAACAGCAATGGTCTGCTCCTGCTCCTGTTGAAGTCAATGGCCCAACTCCAGTTGCCTGCAATGAGGGCAAGATCAGACACTTAAGGCATGGCTACACTTGCGAGTTAGAGCGCATTAAAGTAGTCCCGGGCACTCTAACTCATGACGCGTCCACACTGGTAAGGCACATAGAGCTCCTGGACTCTGTGGCTGGAGCACTCCTAGTAATCCACCTTGGTGAGTGGAATAACGTTTGATGCGTCCCCGCTAGAGTGCTGCGGCGCCAGTGAGGATGCCCTGGTCTGTTAATGGGCTCTGATCGGCCTTCAGAAGTGTCCCACAATGCCTGTTATATCCACTCTGGTCTTCACTTTGAACTCTACTGCCTTGCCCTCAGGTGACTAACCATAAGACCCACCCCTTCCATTCTCTGGGAATACTGAAAATCCCCTTCCTGGTTGCTCAGCCAGGCATGGAATGCTCTCAGCGAATCTTTCCAGGTGACCATGCCTCCACACACCAGACAATCCCCAGTATGGAGCAATGGCAAGGTGCTGGACCTTATCAGTGTTTGGGGGGAGGAAGCTGTCCAGTCCCAGCTCACTCCAGCCATAGGAATTACTATACCTTTGGGCAGATATCAAGGGACATGAAGGAAAGGGGCCATGACCAGGATGCAGTGCAATGCAGGGTTAAAGTGAAGGCGCTGCGGAATACCTACTGCAAAGCGCATGAGGCAACATCCCTCCATGTGTTGTTGGATCAAACAGATAAAGCTTGTGGGCTAGTGTAAACTGTGGCATAAGGAACAGATGGCCAAGCCAACTGAGCCAACCTGCCATTTCTACAAAGAGCTGGACACGATACTTGGGGGCGACTCCACCTCCACTCCAAGGACCACTATGGACACTTCAGAGGCCAGTTCAACAAGGCAGTAATAGGAAAGTGGGAGCGAGGGTGCTGAGGAGGAGGAAGACGCTGCATGCAAGCCGGGAGGAAGGTAGCCAGTTGCAGCGGCTGGTGCTTGGGGAAGGACAAACACCAGAGGAGGTGCCTGGGAAGTGGCTTTAATTTTGGGAAGGAAGTTATTCGGTGCGGGATCTTGGGGGGAGGAGAGTTAGGGTTTCATGCATGCCTAGATGTGGAATAGGGCGTTAATGTGCTCTCTCACATTGTGGTAATTGGCCTCAGTGATCTCCTCAAAGGTCTCATCCAGAACTTGGGCAGTGCACTTATGCAGGTTTCTTGGGAGAGCCACTGTGGTCCTTGTCCCAGTCAGGCTAATATGTCCATGCCACTGTGCCATGAGGGGAAGGGGGACCATCGCTGCACACAGGCAAGCTGCATATGGGCCAGAGTGGAAGCATTGTAGTAGAAGGACCCTCCCTTGCTTCCCAGTTCACTCTCAGCAGTGAGATATCTTCCAGGACAAACTCCTGTGGAAAATGTGGAGACAGTGTTCAGTATAGGGCCCTCCTGCAGCTGTTGGCTCTCCCCAAGGCACAGAAACCCAGAGGACAGTACAACTGTGAAACAATCAGTCCCCCCTTGACCCTGTGCTTACTCACCATTTTGGGGCTCCCATGGATTATGTGTGCTTGCTTTGGGATGGGCAAATTATGTTTAGACTGTGTAGACTGTGCTTGCCCTTAAGTACAGGGGAATCATTGGTCTGTCTGGTGTAAACTATGCTGCTCTGTTAAGTGTTGCATTTTGCCTTTACAGATGCAACCTTGAGATCTCAGTCATCTGTGTTATCAGCAGCTGAAAGACTCCAAAGAATTAGGAAGAGGCCACGCAGAAGCAAAGAAGACATTCTGCATGCAGTAATGCAGCTGTCCCTTAATGAGACTCTAAAAGTGCGGGAGTGGAGGGAGAGTGAAAGGAGGATCCCCCAGCAGAATGAGGAGCACCAGCACAAAAGTACAGAGCTCCGGCAGCAAAGCATGGATTGGCTGATAAGCATCATGGAGTGCCAATCGGACTTGATCCAGGCACTTGTAGCCATGCAGGTGGAGCACTACCATGCTCTCCCTCTCCCCCTGCAGCCTTTGTCCCAGAACTCTTTACCTTGTGCCCCCATGTCACCTCCAACTCACTTTCCCCAACATCCGGGTTCTTATTGCCACCACTAGCTTCACCTGTAGCTTCACCACCCAGCCATGAAAACTATGACCCTTACCCACTGCACTCAACCCCCATCACCATGCAGTGTAGCCATCCTGAAGTGCAGCAGTCATTGCACAGCACTCCAGACAGGAAGGCTGAGTATAAAAGGACATATGCAAACCTGTGATTGTACCATTCCCTACCCCACCCGCTTGCCCTTTCTGTTTCCCAAGAAGTTGTGTTTCTCTTCAATACATGAATTTTCTTTTCAATAAATGGATTTTTTGGCTTTGAAAACATTCTTTATTAGTGCATAAAGTAAAAAATACCTTAGCTCAGGAGAACAACAGGCACTGCAAATCAGCGTAGTAAACACAGATTCCTACTAACATTGGAACCACTGCTCTTCACTCCCATGCAGGACACCAGACATTAGTTACTGGTGGCTTTCAACCTCAAATTGCTCCCTCAAGGCATCCCTAATCCTTGCAGCCTCACGCTGGGCCCCTCTAATAGCTCTGCTCTCTGGCTGTTCAAATTCAGCCTCCAGGTGTTGAACCTCCGAGTTCCATGCCTGAGTGAATCTTTCACCCTTCCCTTCACAAACGTTATGGAGGGTACAGCACACGGATATGATCGCGGGGATGCTGTCATCAGCCATGTCCAGCTTCCCACACAGAGAGCACCAGTGGTCCTTTAAATGGCCAAAAGCACACTCCACAGTCATTCTGCATTGGCTCAGCCTGTTGTTGAGCTGCTCCTTGCTGCTGTCAAGGCTCCCTGTGTAGGGTTTCACGAGCCACAGCATTAATGGGTAAGTGGGGTCTCCAAGGATCACAATGGGCATTTTGACTTTCCCTACAGTGATCTTCTGGTTTGAGGAAAAAAGGCCTGGCTTGCAGCTTCCTAATCAGGCCAGTGTTCTGAAAGATGCGTGCATCATCCACCTTTCTGGGCCAGCCTGCATTAATGTCAATGAAATGTCCACGGTGATCCACAAGCGCTTGGAGAACCATAGAGAAATACCCCTTCTGATTAACGTATTCAGAGACTAGGTGCTCTGGTGTCAGAATTGAAATATGCGTCCTCCACAGTTAGGAAAACCTATTTGTGCAAAGCCAGCTACAATGTCATGCACGTTACCCAGGGTCACGGTTCTTCTGAGCAGGATGCAATGAATGGCCCTGAAAACTTGCATCAACATGATTGCAACTATTGACTTTCCCACTCCAAATTGGTTAGTGCCTGATCGATAGCTGTCTGGAGTTGCCAGCTTCCAGATTGCAATAGCCACCCACTTCTCCACTGCCAGGGCAGCTCTCAGTCCTGTGTCCTTGTGCTACAGGGTGGGGGCAAGCTTATCACACAGTTCTATGAAAGTGGCTTTTCTCATCCAAAAGTTCTGCAGTCACTGCTCATCATCCTAGACTTGCATGACGATGTGATTCCCACCACTCAGTGCTTGTTTCCCGAGCCCCAAAGCGGCGTTCTATGGTGTTGAGTATGTCCGTGAATGCCACGAGCAATCTCATGTTGTATGTGTTACTCGAGTCGATATCATCATTGGAGTCCTCACTGTCAGTTTGGATCTTAAGGAGTAACTCGACTGCCAAACGTGACATGCTGGCAAGACTTGTCAGCATATTCCTTAGCAGTTCGGGATTCATTCCCGCAGACTGAAAGGGAAGACAGAGTGCACAGTCCAAAAAATGTTGAAAGATGGTCCCAAATGTGGATGGAAGCACAGGGATTGCTGGGATGTAAACCGATGCATCATGGGGCATTGGGACAGGATCCAGAATGCCCTGCCCCCTTCCCACAGGCCACAGAGCCAGAATAGTCATAGAGTCATAGACCTTAAGGTCAGAAGGGACCATCACGATCATCTAGTCTGACCTCCTGCACAACACAGGCCACAGAATCTCACTCACCCACTCCTGTAATAAACCCCTAATCTATGTCTGAGCTACTGAAGTCCTCAAATCATGGTTTAAAGACTTCAAGGTGCAGAGAATCCTCCGGCAACTGGGAAGAGGTGCTCTGTGGGATAGCTGCCCATAATGCACCGCTCCCAAAGCCGCTGAAAATGCTGTAAATGTGGCCATGCCAGTGCGCTTGCAGCTCTCAGTGTGGACAGATTACAGCTCTTTCCCTACTGTGCTCTCTGAAGGCTGGTTTAACACAAAGCACTCTACATTTGCAAGTGTAGCCATGCCCCTAGTTATTTAAGGTGAGATTGTGAATAGAGCTCAGTGTTGGCCTTACTTCACTTCCCTATTGAATCTCCTATTGAATTTAATCAGACCACCATTAGGTCAATAGCGAGTGCTTTGAAAATCCCTCTGTACAGCTATTGATAGTTGAAATGAATACAATGGCATAGTGAAAAATGCTTCCATCATCTATTTCTTTTAGTCATCTCTGAAGCACTGAGAATCTCATGGACTGACAAGATTTCCCTGTGACTTAGCTGGGTCAAGCTTAGGAGGTATGTGCTCCTGCAGCATTATAGTACAGCAACTTGTCTTGAAAGCACCACAGCTAGCTAAAAGAGTGGGATCTATATTATTGTCCATCCGTGTATCACTAGTGTATGTGACTTTTTAAAAAAAGCAATTGGGATGTGTGATTTTACTCTAATATCAGAGGGGTAGCCATGTCAGTCTGGATCTGTAAAAGCAGCAAAGAGTTCTGTGGCACCGTATAGACTAACAGACATTTTGGAGCATCAGCTTTTGTGGGTGAATACTGACTTCTTCGGATGCGGATGAAATGCATCTGACAAAGTGGGTATTCACCCACGAAAGCTCATGTTCCAATACGTCTGTTTGTCTATAAGGTGCCACAGGACTCTTTGCTGCTCTTACTCTTATAGAAGTCAATGGCAAATCTTCCATTAACTTCATCAGGAGCAAGCTCAGTTCCCTTAAGCTGCCTTTATTGAGGTGGCAAAATAAAAATTAAACAAAGAAATATGGTCAGACAAAAATATCACATTCCTCTTGAATATATGGGCTTTTGTTACCAAATATGTTCCCTGAAAGGCCAGTCAGTAATCAAGTGCTCATGTTTAATCAAGAGTTTCTATTTTGTATTTGTCAAAGTAGCTTTGAAATGCCAAGCACTTTAAAATACATTGTTTCTTTAATTATTTATAACTTGGCTTATAAGGAGTAGGAAATAGGTTGTGTGCGTGTCAATTATAATTAGAGTTAAGATGAGTCAGAAGAGCAATTGCTGGTCTCACTAGAAGTACCTTGATATCTCCAAGAGGAAGTTTAATTATAAAATTGAATCACCTTTATATCACTTGTATTACCTAAAAAAGAGAAGTATTATTAAGCTTGTCATACTTTGTGGGGACGTGGCTGCCTTCACAAAAAAATATTGCTGTTGTGTTCAGTCTTGCTGGTGGTTCCTATAGCAGTGCCTGCACCAGAGAACTGAACTGCTGATAATTGAACCTGTAGACTAGCACTGATATAAGTACCAATGTTGCAGTGTGTCTGTGCTAACCATGCTGTTGTAGGTGTGGTTTTTGCCCCCTGTGCACACCACATTCTTTGGTTCCAGTTACACTGCTTTCTAGGTAATTATCCTACAGTTCTTGGCACTGCTACCTGAAGCAATAGCTTCTGGGAAATTTCAAAACGCTTATTAGGATCCCATGGGAAGAGTAGAAGAAAAGGTCAAACTCCTCTAAGTCTCCAGGACCCGACACTGTTTCCTAGGCCTTTTTTCAAAATTTTGCTTAGGATAGCAAGAGAGGGTTCTGCTATTGCTTCTGAAGAGTACCTAATGTGGCATTTGTTGTGAGGCAGTTGAAGATGTTTTACTGTCCTTGCAGGCAACTAGATGATGAAGTTTCTGTAGCAGCAATTGTACCCTTACAGTCCCTGGAGAAGTCCGCTCCACGTGATAATTGAGGATTAAGTTCAATGAATGGTGTGCTGCTTTCAGGTCTGGACCATGCTTACGGACAGTCGAATTGAGTTGTTTTGAGACCTGGGGTGGGTCTCTTAATTCCACAATGAAGGAAATCTATCTGTACCTCTGGGCTGAGCTAGTCCCCATCATTTCACTGCTAGATGATGGATGTAATGTTACAGGTGTGTTAGAAGCACCATGTGGTTGGTTGCCAAATTTCCTTGTCAACAAGGGTTCTGTCAGACATATAATGGTTCTTGTTGATCTTAAGAGTTTATCACTCACTGTAAAAATCAGAAAAATCATTGTATTGAACATTACATAGAATGAAGAATGACAACTCATTGGTTTGAGTGCCACAAATATAAAATAACTGTTTTTGATATTTGGTCACCAGAGGAACTATTAACTTAGCTCTTAATATTCTAATAAGCTATCAAGAGCACAGGTATCTCTCTTCTAATGTCTCTCTGTTCTTGTTCTTGCCTCTCCTTCTCTTCATTTCTATTTTTGTTTCTTCTTTTTCATTTCCATGTACCCTACCCTGGCTCTGCTCTGTCCCTCCCCCTGCTCTGACTTTCCAGAACTAGCCCCATTGCTCTATGCCACTTGGAATAAGAGCAGATAAAAAATTATAAACTCAATTTTTAGTTTAACTTTTCTGTCCTGCTCCTACATGGATACAGCAGCAGAAG
This sequence comes from Chelonoidis abingdonii, assembly GCF_003597395.2. Lineage (NCBI taxonomy): Eukaryota > Metazoa > Chordata > Testudines > Testudinidae > Chelonoidis > Chelonoidis abingdonii. Next base: position 31,936,668 of record NC_133771.1, on the reverse strand, counting down.
CGATGGGGAGAAGACTCTCTAAGCACCTCAGGTCAGAAGGTTATTCAGGCTACATTCTGGAATGCACTGCAGAGGTCCTCAGCTCCATAGAAAACAGACACATAATCTTTAGGAAATATGCTCTATAAACATAATATTCCTATTAAGAAATACAAGAAGAACCAGAGAGATTTAAACCAAAACTGAGTCACTTTATATTAAGGTTCCATTTACAAAGGGTTAATAAATGATTACTAGATATTATAGACATGAGTAGTACATGTTGCAGATGGTTAGAAGCCCTTGAGTAATAGGTATTATAAATAGCTATAAGGAACCAATTTAGCTGTTGGACTCTAACAATTGATGAAACCATTTATTAAAACATCTAGTAATCATTTATTAACCCTTAATTAAGGATCCATGTGTAGTTTATGAAGTGTGAGCCAGCATTATATCCTGAAATGGCTTCCTTTGTGCTCTCCTACAACCATGTACTGGATCATTATTGTATCAGTCTCCCATTTTGGTGTTTACATCTGATTCCTCTCTCATGTCTGTGTGAAAGGATGAAAAATCAGCGGTTAGTGTATTTCTCAGATCCTTGGAGGAAAGAAACTTAAAAAAATATGTGACTTTAACTTCATGTAGTCAAGACTATCTCTTCTAATTGTACTGACTGCTCAGAAAATGTAGTGCCTTCTGTCCTTTGGGGATTACCGTTATGGTATTTTCCACATGGGATTTAAATCCAAGACGATTAGGGGCCATTCATTAGCAAATTCAGTGTTGGTAATCCCCAAAGGACGGAAGGCAGTACATTTTCTGAGCAGTCAGTCACTACATAGACTTCTGCTGAGAGATGTAGGGGGACTTCTGCCACTTACCATGACAGGCATGTTCTGAGAGAGAAATTTATTATCCTGAGTAATTTAACTTGGAGATGTGAGTTGAGAGAAGTGAGTATAGAATTGTAGGCAGTATTGTAGCTTTGAAATTGAAAGCTTAGCAAAGTTATCAAATTATTTTTGCAACAACTTTTTCTAGGCTAAAGAGATTTATCCTGATTATTTTAAGCAGTGGAAAATCAACTAAGAATGGAATGCTGAGTGTAGTCGAGGGAAAAAAGCTTAATAAAATTAACACATTCGTAGTAAAGCAAAAAACAATTCCCTTTCTCTTACAGAATTAGCATACTACTCTGACTGGTGTCTTAACCCCTTTCTGAAACATAAAGCCAAACTCCTGAGCACTTGTAATCATAAAGAATCCCACAACCCTTCTTCTAAAGGTAGGGATAATAATCTCTGTCTCCCGAGCCCATTCTATTAGGTTATTACAATCTGTAATTATCGGGGTTACTCTGTACTCCAGATGCTTAAAGAGCATGCCTGGTGTACTGCATCTTGGAAGCAGGCATGGCAGGGGCTTCAGCAGCTGGGCCCTTGTAGGCGCTAGCTCTGGGGGGTCCCAGGGTCCACTCAGACACATGGCTAAGGGGAAGGTTTTGATTATAGCTGGCAGGAAAGGGGACAGTTGCAAATACCCTAGGTACAGTGGCTTAAACAGTGACTGTTCAAAGTGAGCAATGTCAGTTCCTGTCTGGGTCCATGGGTCCGACCACTCAAGAGTCAGGGCTCTTCAGGCCTGGGACATCCCCCCCCGCCCCCCCGCTCCTTGTCCAGTCTCTAATCGAGCAAATAAGCATATTGGGGTTTCCAAGCCAGGCTCAGTTAGTGTCTCTCATTAGGCCCATTTTCACTAGGTCTCTGCTTAGCTGCTCCTATTCCCCTATAAATCTCACACAGACAGACAGCACCCAGTTGTGATGTCCAGCAGTCACAGTCTGTTCAACAGACAGTTTTGTCCATTGCTCCCTGCTGCCATGTGTCTCCCACTCCCCAAACAGAGCCTGTTCACTTCCTGGTTCAGGGCCTTTACCCTTCCCAAGCAGTGGAAGGGGAAAGGGATGTACAAGAGGGAGAGAGGGAGCAGATCCATCACAATTCTACTTATGTTCCAACTGGAGTTTCTAGTGGACATGTCATTTCTCTCATGCAGCTTCCCCTGCTGACAGTAGAAATGTATAGTGTAGACAGGATGTGCATTGAAGCAGAAAAGTTCTTACAAAAGTTTCCAATGGAGACAAAGCCTTCAGGATGCAGACAAGCGAGGCAGTGAAACTGAAATACAGTGTATATTCTTCAAGTAACTTTTGGTCTCCATTTCTAATTAGAGCAATGTGCTTTGCTTTAACAACCTTGCTTGGTCACTTGGCGAACAATTAATTTTGATATCAAATGCAGAGTCTGAGAGTCCTCAGAGCTAATCAACAGCAAAATCCACGCAAAAAGCTTTGTGGACCAAGAAATAGACAGCAAGGCAGAGCCTTCTCCACAAACACCCTCTCCAACTCCTTCCCCATTGACCTTCAGCGGCCACCACAACATTAGTCAAACTCAATCTCATCCGAAAACCATGTAATGTTTTCAGCTGATTCTTTGTTTTCAGTCAATTTATTTTTTTCTTACGTTAAAGACACAATCAAGATAGGAGGATATGGACCACAAGTGTAGAGCTATGGTTTTATATATGGAAAGAATAAGGGCTTATCCCTTTGTATGTCACCTATATGCCTTTCAGAAATGTAGGCCTTGTCTACATTGCCGCTTTTGTTGGTATAACTTATGTCACTCAGAGATGTGGAGCCCTCCCCCCCGAGCGACATAAGTTACAGAAGCACCAGTGTGGACACACTATGTCGGCGGGAGAGCTTCTCCTGCTGACAGAGCTATCGCCGCTTGTGGAGGTGGTTTTATTACGTCGATGGGAGAGCTTTCTCGCATCGGCTTAGAGTGGCTACATGAGTGATCTTACAGTGGCACAGTCACATCGGTACAGCTGTGCTGCTATAAGCTTGCTGGAGTAGACATTGCCGTAGACGTCTCCAGGGTTGCATGAAATAGTTCTCTCTATTGAATATACCTTGTAGCATCATAACCCCCCCCCCTCCTTTATAGGTACCCAGAAAGTTAAATAAAAAAACTGGGTAATTAATTTTCACTTCTGTAGCCCTTTCGACCAAGACTAAAGTTACTTTAGATTGTAAATTCATTAGGGCAGGGGCTGTCTCTTTATATATATATATATGCACAAGCGGTCCCCAGTGTAGGTGCTACTCATGGACAGTACGTGGAGCCCTCCATCTGGGGAGAGTAGCCTCCACCTCCATCCCTTCTGCTCTCCCTTTGCCCAGAGACCCCCCCCACCCCCCGACTGGCCGAAGCCCCAAACCCCGCCGAACAGAGGAGCCCCAGCCAGGCTGGCCAAAGCCCCAAGTACTCCCCCGCCCGGAGGAGTCCCAGCCAAGCTGGCCAAAGTCCCAAGCTGAGCCTTCCCCCACCTGGACACTTGGACACCTGGACGCTTTTGATATGCCCCATGCAGGTTCTGGAGTGATTGAGGAGGTGGTATGTACCTCCTCAGCTGTCCTGGAACCTGCATGGGGCATAATAAAAGCAAAAACTTCACTGCCAAACCCCGCAACCGGGGGTCTGGCAGCAGTGCCTCCCCTGGTCTATTATATCCACCGCCGATGGTGCTACTGCAGTAGATATCAGTAATGAAGCTAACCGGTCAGACGCTAACTCTCTCACCAGCCTGTGAGAGGTAGTCACTGTTAATTTACCCATATCTTAAATTTGAAAATTAAGGTTCAGAGATTGTCAATTGCATTAGGTCATGGAGCATGTTGGTGGTGGAGCCTTGGATTTTACTGACTACAAGGCTATGCTTTGTAGTGATAAACACGTGTCTAATGGGGATCTGGGTTAGGTACCAAAAACTGTTCTTTCAGTGACACAGTGGTTATTTATTAGCACAAGCCAAAACATCCCGTCCTACCGAGCACCTGGCTCTAACAGATCCTCTTTATGCTTTTCGGACACTTGGTTCAGCCATTAACTGGTGCAGTGATTTGGCCTTGCCAAACACAACACCCAATAACAAGTTATTTGCAATGCAAATACACGAGAATTGGGCCATAGTTTGAACATTTACAAAGTGATAAAAGACATAATTTTTACCTACATCTGCACACATAAACAAGGTGAGGGGAGAACAAATGAGCTGAAGAGATGCTTTTAAAGCTGTGACCACATGAACTTGGGTCTTGTTGCAACACTTCTGATGATTTGCTTTTTCTCTTGGGGAGGTCACCACTGAAAGTCTTTCTCTAGCTTATAGTCTTTCTTAGCTTATACATATCATCCTTCCAGGTGGGAGAGGCCTGTTGACATGACAGCTCCATCCAGAAGCTTTGAAAAAGTAATGTCCTAATATATAGAGAGAGGTTTTGAAATTATATAGAATATGGTTTATTTGCAAAGCAGATTTGCTTGTGAAATCACAGTAACTGCATAGGGAAATGCAGACATGCAATTGTACATGCAAGAAGCCCTCCTTATTTTTAAAGAAATTGTCTCTTAATGTTTTAACATTGTATGTGTTAAACAATAACATTCTTCAGACTGTTAGACCAGCATGGAAAACAGCTTGTGTTTTTGATATTAGGTCTTCATGTAAGTCCAAAATGTAATATGTCTAGATGCAATCTAGTGGCGCCCAACATAGGATAGAGAGCTAGGAACTTCTATGCACTGATCTGATCTCTCCACGGCCTTGGGAAAATCACTTAACCTCTGCCTCAGTTTCCTCATGTATAATCATACTAACTGCCTCCCCAGGATAGAGAGCCTTAATTACTGTTGTGAAGTCGAATGAAAATTAAAGTGCTACGTAAATGGGAAGTATTAGGATGACATGAGTCTGCAGCAGAATGGGAACTACCAGCAGGAGGCTCAGAAATGCAAGTTTTAATTATACATTAATTTGAAAGGCAATTTGCAGTTGATACAAAGGTGCTGTTTTTTTGCAGGATGCTGTGCTGAACAAATTGATTGCAGCTTTCACTAAGCAATGCTGTTTATTTTTTCCTGCTCTAAACAATTGCTTTTATAATTCTGTAAATTCCTGACTGCCACTCTGTGAATAAATTTGGACAGTAAAATGAACAAACATAGGAAGATAATCTGTTTTGACTTTTAGGTACCTTTAATGAGGTACTGATGTAACCCACAGTGGATATTTCGGTAACCTGGAAAGTGACATTTTAAATTTAATTGTATATTTATCAATCATTCATCTAAGGTTTCTAAAGAAACCAGCGAGCCAGACACCATAATTTAAAATAGTAAGTTGACTTGGCTTTGCAGGGTACATTGTCTGGAAATACTGTAATAGAAGAGGAGAATTTTATATCCACCTCATAATTTCAGATTTCTAGACTCACCAGTGAGTCACTGAATTCAAGATGAGCAGATGATCAATAAAGCCTAATCTCTTGCCTCTGAGTTCAAATCCAATTCTGGTTGCACTTGCTAGTGATGTATTTTTTTATTTGGGCTCAGTGTTGACTATAGAATTGTCCAAATTGCAAAACTCAGGATCATGCATCATTTCTGTGGCTGTTCAGCTGAGATCAGGGACTCTCTGCAGATTGCATTAGTGGATATTGATAGGTATTTGCAAAATCCAGAAGTACTTTGCCTTCTCTGACTGTGCTATTCCACCTAGGGGGGGAAAGATGCTTTAAATGTTGCCTCATATTTGATGAGCCTCAAGTTCACTATGCTGCCCTACTAAAAGAATAAACTAGTAACAAACGTTAGAATATTAGAAACCAATTTGGCCCAACATCTATTACGTTGGAGTTAGTCGGGACAAAATGGGCCTTAGAGTTTTGTTGTTATTTGAGGTTCAGAGGTAGATCTGGTTTAATATATGATACAATTTTTCACAGAACAATTTATTCAATGAGTAACTTTATTAGTCAGAGAGATATTTTAGATGGTTTGTATTTGACTAGTTCTGTCAGAGGTGTGAGAGGCACAAGGGACCTCTTACTGGACTGGGACTTCTACGTCCTATTTGCTGCTCAGCCACTGACAAGCTGTGTGATCTCAATAGGATGGCCAGACAGCAAACGTGAAAAATCGGGATTGGGGTGGGGGGTAATAGGAGCCTATATAAGAAAAAGACCCCAAAATCGGGACTGTTCCTATAAAATCAGGACATCTGGTCACCCTAAATCTCAAGCAGGCTACTTTGCCTGCTCCTACCTCAGTTTCTCCTTCTGTCAAAATGGAGATGACAACTTTTGCCTTCCTTGTTGGGAAGCGGTGAGAAGTAATGAGCATTTGAAAAGCTCTCTAATTCTCAGCTGGAAGGTGTAATGTTATAAAGTATAAGTAGCACTTGCTTGTTGGTGCCTTAGTCTGACTATTCCTCTTGCAGACACACAAACACCACCACTTTAATATTTCCATAAGGTAATTTCCATTTGCTGTCCATTGTCGGTATTGCCCAAGTAGCTGGTATTGATAATCTCCTCCGGTTGATGACTCCTGTGTGCCTTACATTTTTCTCCAGGCGCTGGTCTCATTGGACATAGCTGCTGTCATTTAGCTCTGGTGTCAAAAATGAGATGAGCACATAATTCCTCCGAGTGCTAAATGCTTTTGACACAACAATGCACATTTTTCTAATGACTTTAGTCTTAATTTCTTGGCTTCTGCATGCAAATGAACCACTGGATCAGTGGACACAATGGTGTCACATAGCCCAGAAAACACAGAAACCCTGGAAATCTTGTCACGGTAATTCTTTAGCTTAAAGTCTTTTCCCCTCAGCTATCAGGTGAGAGTTTGTATCCATCTTCCCTTTGACCCAGGGAGTGCGTAGATAAGGGTATACAACGAACCACTTACCAGTTCAGGACAGTGTTGTTTCAGAGTCTTATTCTGAAATTCTACAGCATTAGAACACTCCAGTATATTGTAAACCTTGGCATTCAGTGCTCTGAGCTGTGTCAGTGCTAGATTTCTTTTGAGAAGTGCACCACTGGTGCAGCTCCAACAGCAAGAGCCCTTTCTGGAGAGCTGGTGTGGATAGGGCATTGGCATTTTTCAATTGTGTTCTGTAATACTGCTTAGATCAGGTCTAGACAACATCATGGTCCAAACAGATCAGGTCAAAGCCTTTCCCGCGTTAGCACTCCCACCGTGGCTACCGGTGGGGGAGCTGCGTCAGTGGCCCGTGAATCTTGAGGAAATTTGTCCAAAAAGTTCAGTGTAAATAAGGCTAAAATCTAACCTTATACTCTGGTGCTTCAGCACACACGTTGCGGTGACATTATAGGCCAAAATATGCATATAGATCATATAGATTCTCCTTTGCTTAAGGAATTCTTCACTCTAGTCCCACCACTAGCCAGTGGCAGTCACTTGAGCAGGTCTAACATTCCATAAAGTACAAAGCAGAGGTACGCATACAAACTTAGGGCATGACCATAGGTCAGTGGGAGTTTTGTCATTGACTTGACTAGGTCAGGATCACGTCTTAGCCAGTCATCATTCATTCACTGAAAACTTTTCATGGCAGGAATTCTTTAGTCAGCCATAAACATTGGTGCTGAAGTTGGCATAAAATTTCTATCCCTGTGCGAAAATATATTATTAAAATACTTGATAGTAGAGTTGATTTTTATTATTAGAGGCAGGCAAATAAAACTATTGTTCTGGTCATGGCTGAACATTTTCCTATAACAATGGCAAAGCTTTGCTTAAGAACTTGAATCCTATTAATTTATAATGTAGCTCCTGTCCTTTCAGTATGTTACTTTATTTTTAAACATCCAAGTCACTGAACTCTAAAACCCAGATACAGCTCATTCTGTACGCAGCAATCGTTTTCAGCTGCGCTGTCAAGGTATAGTAACAACATACCTGATCCTTATTGGGTACTAACAAGAACAGGGTCTAATCTTGCAAGCTCTCCTAATTGAATTCCACTGCTAGCACAGCAAGGATTAGGCCCACACAATGACTCTGATGTCTCTCTCTCTCTTTTTTAAAACTGTCTATGGAATAATCCAGATTACTAAGGCTATATTATGAAATGATCCATCTCTTTAATGGCTCTATACTACTATAGCATGACACATTGGCATGAGGGGCCTATATATGAGTATGTAAATTCCAGGCTTTCCATTTTTTTTTTTGACAAAGTCCTAGAGGATTTAATAGAGATGAATACAATGGAGTTACTTGGAAATTTAAATAAAACTATAGAATTTAACAGAGTTTTGTCCTTTCTGTAGGTTATCTATAGAAAGTGCATAGTTCTCGCTTCAATTCTAAAGCAAAGGGGAGGTAAAAACCCTAGAGAGTGGTCATAACTTTCTATGAAATTCTATAGGACATTTTCATCAGGGATGAATGGATATTGTAACTGAACTTAATGATCTGCATGAGTCAGTCTCAGTATTACATTGTCATTTTCCATAATGGCACACAGCTGGAGCGAGATTCTGGCAGTTTCTCTATACAGGCAGTTGCACCAGGCACAGGAGCATGGAGCAGATGTTGGATGCCTCAAACATGATGTCCCACAAACCATGCAGTGATGCTACTCCGCAGGAGTTCCAGCATTAGAATGGTAAAGGGCAGGTTCTGGGAGGGGCATAATTTCCTGGGCGGTCTAAGGATTTGAATCCCCCTCCTTGTCCAAGACTCGTTCATGCAACAATAGATTAAGCTCAGTCCATAAGAAATTAACCAAACTGAACATCTAAGAAACCCAGATAGCCTCCAGTGCATCCCATCTATTAGATTTTAGGCTCTATGGGGAAGGAACCGCTTACACATTATCTCATGCAGCACTGAGTGTGTTTTTGGCACGTAACAAACAACAGTTAACATAGCACTATAGACTGTAAGTTTCTGTCTACAAAGAGAATGGCCCAATTTCTGTGATGTTTGAAATGTACAAAATCCCAGGATTTTGACTTTTTTTAAAAAAATACTTTTATTGCTTATTCCACTAAATACTTTATTTATTTGAAAAAATTAAACTTGTGCCAACTTCTGTCAGAGACACCTATGCAAAAATTGTTTAACTTTCCTAATATAGCACAGATTAGGTTGAAACATCTGAACGTTTTCCTGAAAGTTGATACTCTTGTGACTTTTTAAAAAAACCAAAAAAATACCCAACAGTGTTATTTCCTTTACCTCATAAAGTTCATCTGCAGCCCAGGAGCCCACTTGCATGCCACATGCAATGTAAATTTCCTTTCAAAACTCTCATTTACTCTACAACGAGGACCCAATCCACACCATTTCTAGAAAACTGGGTTCCCAGAAGCAGAAGCATCCAAACGTACTCTGAGGTTGTGTAAAAATCTTTAGGTCATTTTGAAAAATCCGAGATGTTTTCGTGAAACACTTTTTGAAATGTAGCTTTTTTCATCAAACGTTTTGAAAAGGGAACTAATGAGAAATGGACAGGGGGAAAAGATTCTCTAAGTAAAGAAATGAGTTGATCTTGTGCCATTAAAGATAAATAGCAGTGCTTCCCTCCTGCCTTGGTAGCACAGTTCTTCCAAAGGTGGTGTGTCTTATAGATGCTCTGACTTGGATCTCCATAGTCTGGATCTGCCAGATAGCATTCTCTCTGTTCAAAAAGTTTCTGTGCTACCTTTTCTTGTCTCTGTTTCCATTGGCACCAATTCTTGTTCTCTCTTTCTAAGGGTAGGTCTACACTAAGTGATATCAGCACAGATACATTGTTCAGGATGTGAAAAAACCACACCCCTGACCGACCTAGCTATGCCAGCATAACCCCCAGTGTAGACACAGCTATGTCAACAGAAGAGTGCCTCCATTGATGTAGTTAATTCATTCAGGGACATGTTCCCACCCTTCTGGAAAAAACCCTTCTGTTGGCATAGTCTATGTCCAAGACCTGGGACTATGCTGGCCTGGCTATGCTGGTATAGTCTGTCCAGACATATCCTAAAACCTTATCTACACTGGAATTTGTACTTGTTTAGTTAAACTGTTCCCTTGTGGGGCCACTTTTATTTCCATTTGCCTTTAAGCTTGTTCCTAACTGATTTAAGCTAAACCAAAACAAGCCTGGTCCAACACAACCTTTTGTGCCAGTTTAATTCCTTCACTTTAAAATCCCACTTTAAGCAAAACTGATGCAACTCTGTATGTTGACAAGCCTTAACACCTATCTTTTTGTCTCAGTCTTCACAGCTCTGCCTTCAGCATTTTTCAAATCCTCCTCCTTCATATGGCTTTATCTTTTTTTCCTCTTTCTTTCTACAAGCACGTCCCTTTTCTCTTTACATTATCGTGTTTATCAAAACTTCTACCAAACTTCAGTAGAACCAGAAGTGGAATCACTGTGAGAATGTTCAAACTTGGATGTTGTCACCCAATAACAAGAAATCTTGAGAGACCCTAACCTAGGGTGATTTCCAGACCCTTCACTTGAGTAAAGAAATCTATGTGTCTGAATGAGCAAATGAAAGCCGGATGTCCATATGAATACAGAACCTCCTTCTGAGGGTTGCACAGCACAAGTAACAGTTGTGAGATCCCTTTCTGTAATCTCTGAGGCCTTGGCTACACTGGCGCTTTACAGCGCTGCAACTTTCTCGCTCAGGGGTGTGAAAAAACACACCCCATGACCGCAGCAAGTTACAGCTCTGCAAAGCGCCAGTGTAAACAGTGCCCCAGCACTGGGAGTGCAGCTCCCAGCACTGCAAGCTAATCCCCACGAGGAGGTGGATTACCTGCAGTGCTGGGAGAGCTCTCTCCTAGCGCTGGCGCCGCGACCACTTTTGCACTTCAAAGCACTGCCACGGCAGCGCTTTGGAGTTTCAAGTGTAGCCAAGCCCTGAGTGTATTTCAAGTTGAAGAGTCCAGCTGCCATTTACCAATGTTTTGGTGTGTGCATATTTCATTGTCTCCTACATTAGTATAATAGAGATTAAAGAGGCTAGGACTTTTCAGCTTGGAAAAGAGGAGACTAAGGGGGGATATGATAGAGGTGTATAAAGTCATGAGTGATGTGGAGAAATTAGATAAGAAAAAATTATTTACTTATTCCCATAATACAAGAACTAGGGGTCACTACATGAAATTAATGGGCAGCAGGTTTAAAATAAATAAACGGAAGTTCTTCTTCACACAGCGCACAGTCAACTTGTGGAACTCCTTACCTGAGGAAGTTGTGAAGGCTAGGACTATAACAGTATTTAAAAGAGAACTGGATAAATTCATGGTGGTTAAGTCCATTAATGGCTATTAGCCAGGATGGGTAAGGAATGGTGTCCCTAGACTCTGTTTGTCAGAGGGTGGGGATGGATGGCAGGAGAGAGATCACTGTTAGGTTCACTTCCTCTGGGGCATGTGGCATTGGCCACTGTTGGTAGACAGGATACTGAGCTAGATGGACCATTGGTCTGACCCAGTATGGCCGATCTTATGTTCTTATGTAACATTTTCTCCATCCAAACTCCTGCTTCTTCAAGACTAAAATTCCCTTCTCTCTTTCCTCATAAAAATAAGCACACACCAAATTAATATGCATTTGTTTTTGAAACTCACTGCAATCTTTGTGTGGATTTGATTTCTCAGCCAGGATTTAAACTCAAGACAACAGAGAGCTGAATGTTTCTTCCAACATATTCAGACAACAGAATGACAGCAGATCCATGGAGGATAGCTAAGATTTTTTTCTCATAAAAGGAGAGAGCTGCAAGGTTATCTGAGCACAGCAGCCACATAATTACCTGCTATATTGATGGTTGGAATTAAAAAGAAACTTGTGTTATATATGTAGGTTTCATACTAGTTGTTAAGAAAACTCTGAATTACCAAGTTGAGAAAAATGCATTCATTCGTGAATATCGAGGCGACATCTGTGGGGCGCAAAGTCTTTCCACAAAAAGAAAGAGCTTTCCCCCCCCACCAAGAGAGTATCACTATTTATATTGTGATAGTGCCTAGTGAGCAGATGCTGTACAGATATGTAACAAAGATGATCCCTGCCCTAAAGAGCTTGCAATCTAAGTTTAAGATAAGAAATGACAGGTGCACATGATAAACAAGGGAAGGAGCCAAGATAACAGTGATATAGTTATGAACAATTTAATAAACAGCCACCACATCTGCCACAGCACACCAGCTGTCTAACCTCTATCAAGGCTTGTCCCGTAGGAGTTAACGGCAGAGGTGGGTTTCAAGGAGAGATTTAAAGAAGGATAGTGTGGTGGTGGCCTTGTGGAGTCTTGTGGGGAACTCCAATCATGTATAAAGGGCAGCATAATAGAAAGCACCAAGGTTATTCTCACAAAAAGGGACCAATGAGCATTCAAGGGCAGCTTTGCTGCCAGAGAGGAGGTGGGCTTCTCTGACTTTATAGTGTGAAAGAGACAATAGGTAGAGCAAGGGTTGACCATAAAGGGCCTTTCAAGTGAAGACAAAGAGTTGGTGCTTGATGCAGTAGTAAAGGGGTGATGCAGCAGAGGGATGCAGAGTGGGATGATGTGGTCAAAATGAGGAGCTAGGAAGATGACTATGCACCAGCGTTTTGGGTGGATTTAATGCAAGATGGCATTTGTTCAGGCCAGACAGGAGCAGGTTGCAGTACTCAAGAGGAGGTGAAATAGTGAGGGGCTGTACAGGGTTTCAGTTGTGTGAGTGGAGAGGGAAGGCTGCACGTTAGGGGTGTTGTGAAGGAAGAAGGACCAACATTTAGAGAATGCCTGGAGTGTCAATAAAATTATCATAGTTTTATACCGTTTAAGGCCAGAGAGGCCAATAGATCATTTAGTCAGACCATCACAGGCCATTACCTTTCACCCAGTTGCCCTGTACTGAGCCCAATAATTTGCATTTGGCTAAAGACTTCTTCTAAAAAACATCCAGTCTTGAGCTGAGAATCCACCACTTCCCTTGGCAATTTGTTCCAGTGGTTAATCACTCTCACTGTTAAAATGTTGTGCTTAACTTCTGTTTTGAATTTGTCTGGTTTTAGCTTCCAGCCATTACTTTCTCTTATGCCTTTCTCCACTAGATTAAAAAGCCTGATATTTTCTTCCTAGGAACGTACTTCTATCCTGTAATTGAGTCACCTCTCAATCTTCTTTTTGATAAACTGAACAGACTGTGACAAGCAAAGGGCAACCAAAGCGGCCTTTAAATGGCAGAGAAATATAACTCACAAGTGTCTCTGTGTATTATTTTGTTTCACAGCCGAAAGCCATGGTGCAGCTACATACAAATACAGACCCCTTTACAAGACTGAGGGTAAGTCTACACTACGGGATTATTCCGATTTTACATAAACTGGTTTTATAAAATAGATTGTATAAAGTCGAGTGCACGCGGCCACACTAAGCACATTAATATTGGCGGTGTGTGTCCATGGTCTGAGGCTAGCGTAGATTTCCGGAGCATTGCACTGTGGATAGCTATTCTGTAGCTATCCCATAGTTCCCGCAGTCTCCCCTGCCCCTTAGAATTCTGGGTTGAGAGCCCAGTGGCTGATGGGGCAAAAATCATTGTCGCGGGGGTTCTGGGTATATGTCGTCAGTCAGTCCATCCTTTGGGAAAGCAACAGCAGACAATCAATTTCACGCCCTTTCCCTGGATTGCCCTGGCAGACGCCATAGCACAGCAACCATGGAGCCCGTTCAGCTTTTTTTTTTTTACAATCACCGTATGTGTACTGGATGCTGCGGACAGAGGCAATACTCCAGTGCTACACAGCAGCATTCATTTGCTTTTGCATGATAGCAGAGATGGTTATCAGTTCTGTTACCATCTGCTGCTAGGGTAAATTGGCAATGAGATCACGGTTATCTGTGTCTCTGTACTATCTGCTGCTATCATGGGTGCCTCTGGCTGAGATCAGCCGGGGGTGCAAAAGCAAAACTGGGAATGACTCCCTGAGTCAATCCTCCTTTATGGTTTCTAAAAATAGAGTCAGTCCGGCCTAGAATATGGGGCAAATGTACTAGAGAACCAGTGTATCAGAGAGCACAGCTGCTCCGTGTCAAATCCCGCAGAAATGATGAGCTACATGCCATTCACGGGGGGTGCCCCTGCAATAACCCCACCCATTGTTCCCTTCTCCCCCAACCTTCCTGGGCTACCGTGGCAGTGTCCCCCCCCATTTGTGTCATGAAGTAATAAAGAACGCAGGAATAAGAATACTGATTTTTTTTAGAGATAAAATGAGGGGGAGGCAGCCTCCCGCGTGCTATGATAGTCCAGGCAGGACATTAAGCGGTGTAGGGGAGAGGAGCCCAGCATCCCACTGCTATGATAGTCCAGGCAGAACAGAATCTTTTCTTTACACATGAAAGGGAGGGGGCTGATTGAAGCTCAGCCCCTAGTTGCTATGATGAAGACGTTTACCAGCCGTTCTGTCCATCCACAGGAATGACAAGGAATCATTCCTATTTTACCTAGGCACCCCCAGCTGGCCTCACCTCAGGCCAGCCAGGGGTATTCAGCAGTTATCAAGCACTGGAGCACTCGCAGGCTGATAAAGACCATTACCAGTCCTACTGCACCATCTACACCGGGGAGGGGAGAGGAGCAAATAACTGTGCTTCATTGCTGCAGCATCGTGTCTACCAGCAAGCATTCAGTAGAATAGGGTGACATTTGAAAGAAGTCAAGAAATGATTTCCTTTCTCTTTTCTTTCACGTGGTGGTGGTGGGGGGGTGTAATGAGGAGCTATTCCCTGAACCACGCCGGACAATGTGTTTGAACCTACAGGCATTGGGAGCTCAGCCAAGAATGCAAATACTTTTCGGAGACTGCGGTGGACTTGTGGATAGCTGGAGTTCCTCAGTACCCCTCCCTTCATGAGCACCATTTGAGTCTCTGGCTTCCCGTTACCCTTCTCACACAGCACTATGTAGCCTGGAGATTTTTTTCCAAACACTTTGGCATTTCGTCTTCTGTAACTGAGATGCTGATTAGAACAGATTTGTTTCCCATACAGCGATCAGATCCAGTATCTCCTGTACGGTCCAGCTGGAGCTCTTTTTGGATTTGGGACTGCATCGCCACCGTGCTGAATCAGAGCTCCACGCTGGGCAAACAGGAAATGAAATCTAAATTTCGAGGGGCTTTTCCTGTTTACCTGGCCACTGCATCTGAGTTCAGATTGCTGTCCAGAGCAGTCAGAGTGGAGCACTGTGGTGATACCGCCCGGAGGCCAATACCATCGATTTGCGGCCACACTAACCCTAATCCAATATGGTAATACTGATTTTAGCGCTACTCCTTCGTCGGGAGGAGTACAGAACCGATTTAAAGAACCCTTTATATCGATATAAGGGCCTTGTAGTGGTGGACGGGTACGCTTTTAAATCGTTAACGCTGCTAAATCGGTTTTAAACGCGTAGTGTAGACCAGGCCTGAGATGCAGAATTGCCTAATGGTAACTGTTCCTATTGTGGGATGCCAGGATGTGCTTTCTGTCCAGATGGGGGACCCTTACGATGACTTTGATATGATTGCCTGGAAATATATACAAGTGCCCTTGAATGGAGGTGCCTTGTAGTCATTTTTTACCTTAAGCTATTCCTTCAGCAAAAGTATGGCATTGACCTTATGTAATTACACAAACCAATCTATATCAAAGTGCCTTTTTTCCCTATGTCAGAAAATATTTGTTTCTCAATGTCAGAAAATTATGCATTCTAACAGTAAAGTAATCTAGATTAAAGTTCACTCAGTGCTTGAAGTTGTGTGTGGGCGGGCGGAGAAGGCTGGGAAGAGGGCATAAGGGGTCACAGACCCAGCCAAAAAAAAAAAAATATCAAGCCAGGTAGCTGACAGGCTCACTGTAAGCATGGTCTTATTAAAGCTGCTGCTCCCAGATTTTGATAGCTCCCCACCCCCAGCACGCACTTTTTTCAGACCTCTTTAACCACTATTCTGATAGACCCGGAACATTTACTTTTGTCATGCAGGCAGGTAAACTGAAAGAGATAAAAAAAAACAAAACACCCAGATAAGAATCCTTCTTCACAGTGATAAAAGGGAAATAAAATACAATTAGAGGAAATGAGGTGAAAGCTGGATACTGTACCAAGAACTCAAGGACTTCACTTAAAATAAATAAGCAAAATGAGAAAGTTGCAAATGTAGCCTAAAAGATCGTCTCATTAATCTCTCCTGTCATTAATGCACACAATGTACCCGCTGTCAGTCCCAAACAATTTCTGTCCTATAGAAAGTTTTACATTTTACAGTTTTGAGTACCCATCTGCAGCATGGGGGGAAAACGTGACACCTTACTAAATTACTTCTCCAACAATGTGAACTCTGGGTTTGGTAATAGTAACAGAGGTAGCAAAAACCTGTTTGTTTGTTTGTTTTTATTTTTCGACCCCAAACATGAATTTGGCCTAAAGTTGGGAGAACTGTCATGGGGAAAACCCTTCAACCTTATGTTGTGTTGGTGTATGTTTTTTTTACATGCTAATTAAGGCTTTGATTTAGCAAAGCGTTTAAGCACATGGGGATAGGGATGCTTCGCTGAATCAGGCAGCTGAACACTCACATTTTGGGAAAGTTATGATTCAGATGCATCTTGGCTTGTTTCTGCTATCTATATTTAACGGAAGCTGGGATGTGGTGAAGGATAAGGGGAGGTATGTAGCAGCGGTCTGTAAACATAGGGGTAGGAGTAGGTTAAGGTGGAGGATTTTGTGTGCTGTGGATTGGAGATCTTTTTTGCTGTTGGTCCAGACTATACAACGCTCACAGCTCTAGATAGGTACTGTAGGCTGGGATAACTAACCAGTGCTTGTGGCTAACAAGATGCAGGAAAGACTAGTGAAGTGGACGTTCAGGCTACATTAGTTTCAATAGGATTTGTGGTTGCTTGTACTGCTGAAAGTTAAGCCAGACGAGGCTGGATGGAAGAGGTTCATAGGAGGATCTTGCTTGTGGAAAAAACCTACTATGTAATGCACAGTGACTTCAGCTATGTCAAAAACACAGCCTGTCGGGGGCAAGGGGAACAGTGGCATGCCCGTCTCCCAAGTGAATGCCCTAACCACCAGGTTATAGAGTCAGTCGTGTGCTCAATTTCCTCTGTTTGAGCTGTTTCCCTTTCTATAAATAATTAAATATAAATTGGGCCAGAGCAGGCGTGGATTAACCAATGTGCACTTTGTACACTTGCACTCTGTCCTCTTCCCAGGGGTGCCCTTGACCACCAGAAAAACCACCAAACTGAGTGGAGCTTCAGCCCTGTTAGCCGGGTCGCAACACCACTTGTTCAGATTTGGCCTGGCCGCCTCTCCGTCATGACCAAACCTGGGCAGTGCTGGGCTGTGTGAATGTGGAATAGGTGATGAGAACAAGCAGAGCTGGGAGGCTGGAATCAGGAGGAGGCACCCTAGCCTAGGACAGTGACAGAATGCTGAGAAAGGGGTGAGGCAGGTGCTGGTGAGTGGACAGGAAGGTCTTGGGGGTCGGTGGGTCAGATGCTGGGGGGGTTAGTTGTGAGTGAGCTATGGGTGAATGAAGAATGTTGGAGGGCTACAGGATGAGGAGCTGAAGTCAGTGAGAGATCTTGGGGGCTGGAGCTGGTGGGGCTGAAGTGAGCAGGATATATGTTATGGCTGCTAGGATGTGTGGGATCCTCAGGTTAAGTGTGGGCTGATGAAGGGTTTTGGGGGAGTCTGTGCGTGGAAGGTATATTTGGAGGCCTATGTGTGGTGTGGAGTGGGCTATGTATGGGGAGGGTGGTGGTGGTGAAATTTCCGTAGTGCACAGGGTTCCAAAATTCTTTAATCTGAATGAGAGAAATGGACTCTATAGCTCAGTGGTTAGGGCCCTCACCTGGGATATGGGTGCCTCAGGTCTGAACCAGAGCGGGAGGTAGAATACGAGTCTTTCACATCCCAGCTGAGTGCCCTAACCACTGAGTTATTGCCTGTTCTAGGAGGAGGATGTTTCTCTCTCCATTTTTTGCAGAAAATATCAAAGGGTCTTAATTTTACCCCGTTGCAGAATGAAAACAAATTCCCAAACCTCAACCTTTGTTGCAACAAAAAATTCTTGTTTCCTGGCCAGCCCAAGTTAAAATAGAGAATTCAGTTCCACAATTAGAATGAATGACAACTGGCCCTTTTTGTTCTTTTGAAGAGGAGGCTTGGTTTGCGTGTCTATCCATATTGCCATAGATTCAGGAATAATAAGTGAAGGTGTGGTGGGGCACCTGCCCCACCCCTATGAGAGATTGGGTGAGGGCAGGCCAGAGCGGCTGCATTGAGAGGCAGTCAATCAGGGAAGGCCTGTGGGAGAGCCAATGAGGGCTGAGCAAGTGGTTGCCAATCAGGGCCAGGCTCAGCCCTATATAAAGGCTGCCTAGGAGAGGCACAGGCAGTTTCTCCCAGATGGGAAGGTCTGTCCCCTGAGCTAGGAGGTTAGCACCTGGGACAGAGCAGAGCAGAGCAGAACAGAACAGAACAGAGCAGGCTTGAGGGAGCTGAAGGGAACTCCAGCCCACTACCTGCCAGGCTGAAGGCCCTGATAGAAGGTCCTAAAGGGTGCAAGGGTCAGAGGGGAAGTGACCCAGGGAGAGCGGGCAACAAGAGAGGGGAGAGAAGGAGGGCAGAGAGGCTGCAGTTAGATGATCCCTGCGTTGGGACCCAGAGTAGCGGGTATGCCTGGGTCCCCCCTCTCCTCCTTATATTGTAATTGGCTGTGGGAAGTGGCCATATTGGACTGCACCATAGGCCTGAAGGAAGGGTTTAGATTTTGGGAGCATCTGGCCACTGCAGCAGGTGGAGGAATGCTGTTAGCTCCCCATTCCTGCCAGAAGGGGGTGTGAATAGACTAAGGGGCACTGCCAGAGGGTAGTGTCCTGAAGGGAATGCCATGAGCAGAGGGGAGCAATACGGGTCCAGGTGCCAACAGAGGGTGAGAGACGGATGACACACCACCAGGAGAGGGTGCTTCCCATAGACTGAGCTAATTCTAGGAGCGACCAGAAGGAGATGCCACAGGAGTGAGTCCTGCACCTTCACAGAAAGGTTATTACTGCACATGAGACTTCCACAATTATGAGTTATGATCCATTAGGAGGTCCCAAGAGGACATGGCTCAGCCAAATGTCACCATGTTTGCTTCTAAATCTACACGTGCTTGGGGTTCAATTCTGATTCCAGACCTGGCTTTGCATAGCACCAAAGAGCAGAATGCTACATGCTTTTCAGTGGTTAGCAGGACCACTGGCTCAAAGTTACATCTGGGCTTAAATAACACTCCAGTCCTTCAACAGGCACCATAGGACATCCATGCATGTCTACGGCACATGTATTTGAACATCCCCAGGAGAGATCAAAATGTTCAAGGTTTCAGTGCCGCTTATCAATTATTTGTGTGTACCTATATGAAACAAAAGGAGCAGTGAGATCTGGAAGAGTAAGCAAGAGGATTGACAATTAGAAAGTCCTGAGTCTAAATCCAGACTGTGCCATTGGATCATTACAGGTCCCAGGTAAGTCTTCCCTTATCTCTCTGTTTTCATGTCTATAAAATGAGGATTTTAATATTTCCTTACCTTCCTCACAAGAGGGTAATAGGATTAATTAGTCTGTATTAGTACAAGTCTGGAAATATGTAAAGTGCTAAACAGTATTATTTATTATTTAAACTAGAATTATTTTGTCTATTGCAGTTACCCCCAGGGGTCCCAGTCATGGTCCAGAACCCCATTGTGCTAGGTGCTGTACTAATATGGAACAACAGTATTGTTCCCACCCCCAAAAAGCTTCAAATGAAGTATAAGATTAGAGACAGGAAGTGGGTACAGGTGGAACACACTTAGCATATATGAGATACATTTCATGAGCACTACATATTTCATATAGCATCTGAAATAAACACATGGTACAAGAACCTTTTCAGATATATAGCAGAGTGAGCTGTCAGCCTTCAGTTGATTTTACACCTCTTTCAGCTAATCAAATTCAAAATTCAGCACATGATGTGGATCTCTTCCTTAAGCATGTCCTTAAACCAATAGAAGGGCAGTAGCCTGGGTTTAACATGATAAAGCAGAACCTGTTAGAAACAAGGCTTCATTTTCTTGTTATGACATGTCCCAGTAGTTCAGAATTGTTCAGAGCTGTGTAACCTACTAAATGTTAGAAGAAAAGACTGTGTGGAAGGTCACTAAATTCTCTGGGAACTGGAAAAAATTCTGTCTTTTGAAAGCAGAGATGGGTTTTCAGCTGTGAAATTCACCCCCAGACTGGAGTTTCCCCAGGGATCAAGAGAGATTCAAATGTTTTAGCTCATTATGTACATGGCCTGAGTTTTTGTCACTGGATCCAATCTCCTCAGCCCATCTGTAGAAGAGAGTGACTTGGTAAGTTAGGAAGACTACAGCGGCAATGAGAGAGGTTTCTGGCAACAGGCCCAGCCTCCCTCAACATCAACTCCCAGTCCCACAAACCTCCAGACAGGCACCAGAGCCACTTCCCCCATGGTAATGAAATACACAAGATGACCAAGTAGCCCCCAATCTTAGCAGTGCATTCAGGGCTTCTGATGAAAACAAATCAGCCAAGAGGGCATGTGCAGTGTTGCACAGGATGTTTTGGGGTGGGAGCTGTCTTGACCTTCATCTCTGCAGATGAGGGGGCAAGGAATAGAAGGGAGAAGTTTATCTGCTGCTGCTACCAGTCTTCTACTTTTCCCCTGACATTTACTCTGTTTCAGAGCTTAAGATTTCCCTAAAGACTTGCATTATCAAAGTTGTGAGTAACATCTTGGCTGCCCTCAGGCTTCTCTTTCAGACACATCCACTTCAGACTTTCTACTCTGTCTTCTAGTGAGCCAAATCAGGGCCGGCTCCAGGCACCAGCTTAGCAAGCAGGTGCTTGGGGCGGCCACCCCGGCGGCAATCCAGCGGAGGGTCCCTCACTCCTGGTTGGAGCAAAGGATCTCCTGCTGAATTGCTGCAAATCGCAATCACGGCTTTTTTTTTTTTTGGCTGCTTGGGGCGGCGAACCCCCTGGAGCCGGCCCTGAGCCAAATCAAGCAAGTTACAAGGTAAATGGCTTAAAACCTATTCCTCTAACTGAGGTACAGAAGGATATTCTGGCGTAGCAATTGCTTTCTTTAGGATACTGTGCGCCGATCACAGGAAGGAATCTTGTTACCTGATTCTAGGCTTATACCAAAATGTGTTGGAGGTCACCCCTCAGAGCAGATTAAAGGTGACAGATGGACTGCAGCCACAAAATTTGAGGGTAATAAGAGCTGTGCTTTTGGCCATTCTCCAATAGGTTCCCAAGCCAAAAATAAGACCTAATGCAATGCACTTGCTGTTGCCCTTACCTGTACCAGCTGGGGTGCGGGGACAGCCCTATAAGTATGATGAGGTACCAACTATATTTCAGCAGGATTTATTTTCAGAGGTCCATTTTAATGAAAGTTGGTGCACTGCATTTATCTATGATTGGCTATGACTGCCTTTCCCATTTTTTAATCTGTTGCTGCCTAGAGATAAACTATTTAATTGGTCTCAAGTTACTTTCCAATGTTCCTGTAGATTCAGTGATGCCTATTAGAAACACTTCTCATTGACAATCTGTTAGCAGCTGTGGCCACGTAGGGAGCTGAGGGAGTGATAGAAGGAAAGAATGAGGGAAGAAAGAATAAGAATGCTCAGGTTTCTGACAAGTCCTTTTGTTGTTAAATGCTGGAAAGCTGATCTGTCTCTACTAAAGGCTGCGTCTCAAGTGTTTCTTCACCCACTAAGAAGAACCAGACTCATTTTGCAGTTCTCATACATACGAAGCTTGTCTTTGTACCCCCTACAGCTAATTTGTTATGTAACCCTTCTGCCCCTCTGAGTTGGCAGCAACAAGGGCCGGGTTCAGTATCCAGGGGTTCCGTTTCAGTAACACAATGCATAACCGGCTGGAGCCCCCACCCAGTGACCTGGGACACTTACATACCACACCC
>NC_133771.1:31886826-31913925 GCF_003597395.2 Chelonoidis abingdonii | reverse complement strand
CAATCCCCAACCTCTCTCAATTTATAGGGTTTTGGAACCCATGTCCCATGTTTAGCAAGTACCACCCAACTGAGGTTGAGTCATTTCTGTCACAAAGCAGTCCCACAGCTCCCCATTCACACAATCAGGGTGACAAATTTTTCCTTTCCTCCTGCCCCAATAACAAAGAAATTGGGGATTCCAGAGCTGTTAAAATCACCATCCCAAGCTGCTGTGGGTTTATGCTAAGTGGGGGAGTGGATGCCAGTGCATTCTTAACATTCTTTCCACGCTCTCTACAATTCACCACCAGATGTCAGGGATGTCAGCTCATCCTGACTCTGCTTAGAGGTCGAATTACTTAGTTCAAAAATAATTGTAATCAATGAAATGATGTGTAATCAATGAAATGATGGGTTGATTTATTTCCTACCTTACTCTTCTCTTGCCTATTCTAGCCTCCCCTGCATCCTGTCTTGTACTCATTTTAAATTCCCAGGGCAATAGTTGCTATATTAGGTATCTAGATTAGGGTGACCATACCTCCCATTTTGGCCAGGACAGCCCTCTTTTTAAGCCCTGTCCCGGACGTCCCAACTTTTTTGGCAAAATTAGGCATTTGTTCTGTTTGCTCTTGCCAACTAATCAGTTCAGAGGGGAGGTGAACAAGAGGGACTAAGAGAAAGGTCTGTACAACGAGGTAAATTCAGTGCTCCTTTTAACCCTTCTCATAAAACCAGACCACAGGGGTGTTCATTGAAAATGGAAGACAACAAATTTAAGAATGATAAAGGGGGATACATTTTAACCCATTGCCACAAAATACTACTGAGGCCAGGAGCTTAGTAGGCTTCAGAAAAATTAAACATTTATGTGGATGAGAAAATCCACTGTTACTTTAGACAGGATAGCAACATTTATGTAAAGTAGATCTGTGTGTCTGCATTTCCCCTCGTGCTTCATGGCATAAATTGTTCACTAATGGGAGAGACCTAGAAACTTCCCTTATGAGTATTCCGGACTGGTCATCCCTATTCCAGACTGCTCTTCTACAAGGCATCTTGAGCTTTTTTTTCTAAAGATTTCGGTTCTGGCCATTCTCAATGACAAGGTACTGGACCACTCGTCTGATTGAGTGGGGCAATTCCCATATGCCTCTGCATACACATGGCACTACACAGACATCAGACAATTATTTTTTCAGTTTTGCCTTCACTGCTTGTGATAGTTTACTAAAATATCCCTGCACTGTGTTATTATGTTGTACAGTGCTTCACTGAACAATGCCATATTGATTCAAAAGCACATTCGTTTTCTTGCAATGAGTCTTGCAAAGTTCCAATTGTGTTTAAAAAATTCTGCTGAGTTTTGCCTGTCTAAAGGCTTCTTTAGGAGGTTCAGCCTAAACTTTACATAGTTGACATCCCTGCTATGGCTCGAAACCAAACATGTTTACCACCTAGCATCATTGCAACATACTTTGTGCCCTTACTTAACGTGCAGTATTGCATTTACCCAAGACATGGGTCAACTTGACAGCTACTGAGGGGCAACATCCAGCTCTTAAAAGAGCTACATGATTTTAAAAAAGGAAAGTAACAGAGCATTGAATTTCACTATGGACCATTGGGTTTTCATTGATCTCTTGGACTTTCCAATGCATTTTCCTACACTTGACACTTCACATGTTTTCCTGGGGTATTGGTTCTGAATTAGGCAAAGTATTTTATTAAAGCTGGTCATTTTTTTTTGTTTGTTAAAAATGTTTTTGATGGGGAGGGGAAAAAGCCTTTCTCTGAAAATTTTGTGATCAACATTTTCAGATTTTTGTTGAGTGCCCCTCAACCCTTTCAATTTTGTTCACCCTCTTAAGACCGCTTTTTTTATGGTGGGGGGAGGGAAAATAGAAAAAGGGGAAGCAATAAACACTCCCAAATGATTTCTTTTTTAAAAATAGAAAAATGTTTCTTTTGTTTCATTGAGAGACTAAAATGCCCATAACATATTGCGAATGATGAAATTATTTTTGCAGAAAATACAGTGTTTTCCAACCAGAGCTAGTTTTTACTTAGCTGAGCGGGGGTAAGGGGAGCATGGAGCATTGTTTTAGTTTCATCCCAGAAAACAAAGTCTTGATCCATAACTGTTTCTATGGTTCCAAATGTTGTCCCTCCTACATAGGAACAACTGGCAGGTCACTTTCTGCCCTGAGAAGCCTCTGTCAGTACAAAGAGACCCAACCTGCTGGGATGTAGAACTGGTCATACAGTGCTTGTTAAGGTCCCATCTGTATTTAGCATGTGCATAATCATCTAGCCAAACGATGTCATCTTCTGTGGTGTGATGCAGATCCCATAAATGGCAACATCTGTGTGGTTGCAATGACCTGTATCATCCAGGATACAAAAATAATCTTTAAAAGGGTAGCCTTTGTGTATGCACTGTGTTTTATTTATGAAGTTTTTAGAGCTGGCAGCTTGTCTTCTAATTTCTGTTGCGGCTGGCAGGAAGAGGGAGGAGGAAATCTCAATGACAAGATATAGGAAAATTGCAAACTGAAAGTAGCAGAAGTGTAAAAAGGAAAATAAGAGGCTTTGGGCATGTTTGTGCAAATACTAATGCTTCCAAAATGATGATAGACTGGATGTATCAATTTGTAAAATTATAGATGCCACTATGCTGAGTAAAAAGCGGTATGGCACATTTTGAACAGCATGGGGCCTTTGCGTCTCAGTCAATACATACAATTAAACAAGAAGAAAAATTGCTTGCCTGAAATGTGAAAATTTGCAGTATTGCACTAATGGATTTAGCCTGCATTTGCACAAAGGGAGAATTCTTTTGGACCCTATGAAAGGGCCATGCCATGCCCAGTAAGGTGCTGGAGATTAGTTAATATTTGTAAAGCACTTGGAAAAGCAAAAGAAGTACAGTATTTACTATTTGATACTTAAGGCCACATTCCGTCACCCTTATACTGGATAGTCCTTATGGGTTTGCTCATGCGCACTGGAATTGTTGGATACTTACCCCTGCCATGGAACAGGCGTATAACTTCTTGCAACTCTGTCATTTGGCTTGAGGTCAGGAAACGCAAAGATCAGTCTCTTAACTGTGTGTCACCTTGATTGCAACGGGAGTCATTTCAGTGAGTTGTTTTTTTATCTTGTGGAAAGTGCCCACTATTAAGGTGATATAAGCTTGAGTGACTGGAGAGCACCAAGAATACCATGCTGCATCTTGGTACATACTACTAGCCAGGCAGGATGTAGTCTCAAGAAACTGTAATTTGGTACTAAAGGTTCTTTACCTGTGAGCAGGACTGTAGAACTCCATCAGTCTCAGCTGGACCTCATTCTGCCCTTTATCCAAGAACCCCTGTGTTTCCAATGGCTGGCATGTAACTGTATTAAAATTTAGGCATCCCAGCTGGCACATATGCATTAATAACTAATTACGTGTGCTTATATTACAAGAACACAGACTCGTACACATTTATAGAGTCAAATGCTGCACTTACTGTGAATATTTTATTGCAGCCAACAAAAAGTGCTGAGTAACTATTTGGGAATAGCTATATAGAGTGTAGTTGCTGTGGATGGGAACATGGTGGAGGGAATAATGCTATGAGTCTGCAGCAGTGTGTCTCTCTTAAGCAGTATTTGCTGTTTCTGATTCTTGTTATCCAAGTGCTCAGCACTTTCTTTTCTCCTGTCTAGCTCTAACTCACCTATAAGTAGTATGTCATCTAACAGCTGTGGCAAGGTCCAAGGGAAAATTATGTAACAAATCTGTGGCATCAGTTTGACTTGCAGAACTTCAGAGACAGAACTCAGGGGGACTAAGCTTCTGAAGCAGGCAAATCTATCACTTGAGCTGGTGAAGAATCTCCATTACCTGTCAGCAGTGTAGACCCTATGAGACACAGTTGAGTGGTTCTTTTTAATCCAGTAGAGGGCAGTAGAACTCATACATATACTAGCCAGTTCATTACAGTATGAAGGCTAACATGCTGGCTAGGTCAGCAGTACGCCATGCAACTCTACAGGAGACTGGAAGTCAGGAGAGGCTGTATAATGTCTTGTGATGTTGAGTAATGCTCTTGGCAGCCAGGTTGGCTGGTCAAAAGGTACAATACATAGACACTGCTCCACGTTTGAGGCTCTAGAGCAGCTGTTCAGGTTTGTGTCAATGGCAGGGAAAGGGGTCAGGGATTCTGTTCCTTGCAGAACCTTCCAAACTAGTTTACTCACAGTTGGTGCAGTATAGAGGGTTAGGACCATTAGAAAGCAGCATATGCCAGACCAGTGGTTCAATTCTATCCCCAGGTATCAAAAGCGCTTTCTAGATTGCAAGCTCTTTGGGGCACTGTGTTCCTGTGTACGTGTTTAGACAGTTCCCTGCAGCACATTGTGAGAACACACCTGTAAATAACTAACACATCCATCTATTCAGGTCTTTGATATGGGTCCATCAGTGGAGTATTTAAGCACACCTAGTTCAGTCTCCTGCCCTGATACTTCAGGAAAAGGTATAAAGCTGTGTGAGCACCAGACCAATTACGCAAGTGGATTTGCCCTCCTGATCCCCACAGGTGGTCAGAGTATACTTGGAAGTGCAAACAGTTGTTTTAGTGTTGCCGTCTTTCTTGTGTCATCACCATCTATATTGTTTACACATGTAGTGATCCAGAAGCCTCTTAAATGTCACTAAACAAATTGCTGAGATTACTTCTGGGATTCCACAGATTAATTAGAGGTTGTGTAAAGAAACACCCCCTTTTCTCAGTTCTGTAATTGCTACCAATTGATTTCAATGATAGTGGGAGACTGGATGAGCTAGACTCAATCATTCCAGGTTACCTAAACCTTTCACTTGCTGCAGCACCTTTCTCTGGCCTCCTCTCTCTTTCTAATGTAAAAATAGTTCAACTTTCTTTAGTCTGTCTCCACACGAGCCAGCTCTGTGATTTGCTGTATTTAACATTCTAGGGCAGGGATAGGCAACCTATGGCAAGTGTGCTGAAGGCAGCATGCGAGCTGATTTTCAGTGGCACTCACACTTCCCGGGTCCTGGCAACTGGTCCAGGGGGCTCTGCATTTTAATTTAATTTTAAATGAAGCTTCTTAAACATTTTAAAAACTTTATTTACTTTACATACAACAATAGTTTAGTTATATTTTATAGACTTCTAGAAAGAGACCTTCTAAAAACGTTAAAATGTATTACCGGCACGCGAAACCTTAAATTAGAGTGAATAAATGAAGACTCAGCACACCACTTCTGAAAGGTTGCCAACCTCTGTTCTAGGGTTTTGGATAGCACGCCAAATAGAGTCGCCATTTGGTCCATGGCATTTATTAGCTTTACTGGGTTAATGTTTTACTTGAAGTTTTCAGAACACATGCCCTTAAGGCATTAGGAACAATAGGAGAAATTAGCACTGGTGTAGCTACATTACAAGAGTTACACTGCTTCCAGATCCCTAATGTAGATGTGCTGCACTAAAGTGAGGTTTAAAGCTGTGTGAGTTCATCTGTAAACTGTGGTGGTGAGCCCTAGCAGCGTAAAGTTGCATTTACACCCATGTAGATGGAGCTTTTAGTTTCAAAGGTCAAAACTGAAGCCTCTGGTGTGCAAAACACAGGTGCTATAGTTGTTAGAAAAGTTCGTGTAAAAGAAAGAGGAAAACATAAGCATTAACACAGTTGCAGATGGCTTTGCTGGACAGGATTCAGTAAAAATATAAATCTACGATCCCTCTCTGATCATTGCCAAATAATTTGTAGCATAGAGCCATGCTGTTTTGAAATCCAGCAAGGGTGCAGATCAGACTCTTCACCAGTCTGCTCAATATTTTCTTATCTCCATTCTCTATAGGCAGAACTCATAAATACTTGAATAAGGCTTATTTTGGGGATGTAGGTCATCAAATATCTAAGTTGTTTGTATTGCACTGGCATAGTGCATCTGATAATGTCTCACACTAGTGGCTGGCTCAGCAGCTAGAACAGCTTGATTCTGGTTCCCCATTAAGGGGATTCTCCTTTGGCTCATGTGGTTTTGGTGGTCCCCAGTTCATTTCTGCCCCAATGATGTGGTATTTGCCCCTACTGAACATAGCCACTGTCGTGTTATATTTTTTCTTTTTGATTCTGCAGCCTACTCCAGGTAACATGAGAAGGGCTGTAACACCATCATGTTCATTCTACCTTAACTATTACTAGGCATTTTACTTAAATTGCAGAGAAATCACATAATTTTTGTGGATTGGTCACAGCATAAATACCAAATTTCATGGATGTGTAACATGTCAATGAAATTTGCTGTTTATGCCGTGATCATTCCATGAAAAATGTGATTTCTCTGCAGCATTTCTCAGACTGGGGACCCCAACCCAAAAGGGGGTCACAAGCCTATTTGTTAGGTGGTGGTGGCTGCTGGCTGGACGCCTAGTTCCATAGGCATTGCTGCTGCCAGCAATACCATGCCACCCTTACTTCGCCGCTGCTGCTGGTAGTGACACTGCCTTCAGAGCTGGGCACTCGGCTAGTAGCTGCTGCTCTGCCCTCAGAGCTGGGTGGCTGGAGACCAGCTTTCATGGTCTGTGACTTGATTTTCACATCTGTGAATTTGGTAGACCCCTAACAATTGCATTGTCACAGAGGAATCTGTATGTTACATCTGTAGGCCAAGCGGTGCCTTAGATCCCTTTTAGTCCCTCTTGAGTGCGCTCCTCAGGTGGCAGCCTGGCTTCCTGCATCTCAGTCTAGGTGGAATCACGTGGGTCAACTACTCTGTCTGGATCTCTGGGTGACAGCCTCTGTGTTTCCTCACTGTGTTAATGGCATGAGTCCAACTTGTTTTTGACATTTGTAAGAGTGTCCCTTTAGGATCCTGTGACAGTATATGTTTGTATAGACACAGAAACGGTATCATCAGACCAAAGCATTATTCATCCTTGAAAGGTTCAAGGCCTTTGGACAGCAAAAGATAAAAATAATAAAAGGTTTACACACACTTGGGTATTAAGCCCAGCCAATGGCGACCCATGGGGGAGGCGAAGGGTCACATGACCCTCGCCAAAACGCCGGGGAGAGGGGGTGAAGGCTGGCAGCCGGGGAGATGAAGGGGCAGGGCCAGAGCCAGAAGGGAAGAGGCAGGGCCAGAGCCTCTCCTCTTCCTGCCTTCTCTTCTGGCCACACTGCCTGGTGCATCGCACAGTTGGGAAGTGCATTAGTAGCTCCATGAGAGCCTATCCCAGCTTCCCCAAACTTCCCTTTTCTATGGTCTGGGAGGGCTAGGATTCCCTTTGACCTCCAGTTCAGCCTAGTGACCAAATAAATCTTTCTAACCTAGATGGTGCCAGTTGGGAGTATTCCCTAATGCAGGGGTTCTCAACCTTTTTCTTTCTGAGGTCCCCCCAGCATGCTATAAAAACTCCACGGCTCACCTGTGCCACAGCAATTGGTTTTCTGCATATAAAAGCCAGAGCCAGTGTTAAGGGGTTGCAAGCAGGGCAGTTGCCCAGGGCCCTATGCCACAGGGGGCACGGAGAAGCTACGTTGCTCAGAGCCCCAGAATTTAGCCCTATGCAACTGGACTTGGGCTTTCTGCCTGGGCCCCAGCGAGTCTAACACTGGTCCTGCTTGGTGGACCCCCTGAAACCTGCTCGTGGTCCCCCCAAGGGGCCCTGGACAACTGCCCACAGGTACTGAGGCAGAGTGGCCTCCCTCTGATGCTGACAGGGAGGAACCACTCCTTGCCCCCTGGTGAGTGGAGCTAAGCCAGGCATGCCCGTTGCACCGGAAGTGGAGGGGAAGTATAAGAGGAGGGGCCTCCAGCTCAGTAGAGGGAGAGCCAGGGAAGGAGTCAGATGGTGCTGCCTTGCTGCTGGCCCCAGAGCCAGGGACTGTGCTGTATCAATCCCTCCCTCTGGTGGAATACCTGTAGGAGCTGCTGGAACTGCTGGTGGGCAAAGACCCTGAGGGCCTGTAAGTCCTATGAACAGGTAGGAGTAGGAAATAGCTCAGGGAAACCAGACATTAGTTCAGCTGTGTTGCTGAAACCGTGGCCTGCATGTTTCCGCAGGATCTCTGCTGAGCCAGTGGCAGGATTCCCTTTCACTGTTAGGGTCCTGGGCTGAGACCTGGTGGAGTAGGGTGGGCCTGGCCCCCCTGCTGCCAACCCACCTTAGGCTGGATGGTCTGTGTTTGTTTGCTGTCTGCCCCAGCCAGGGATCTGGGCCATAGCCTGCTATTGCTCTGCCCTGCCTGGGGGGCTGAGCCTGACCATGCTTACTACTTGCTCCAGCCAAAGAGCTGTCTACAAACCGTTATTGCTCTACCTTGCCCAGAAAGCTTGAACCCGACTGGTGGTTGTCAGCTGCAGCCAGGTGGCTGGGCTAAAGTCTGCCAATTGCCCTGTCCTGAGGGGCCAGGGACCAAGACTCTTTACTGACTTACCGTGCTAATCTCCTGTTGATTGGCTCTCCGCCGCTAGGTGGTGTAGCGAGGTGGAGTGGTCTCCCTTGGACGCTGACCAGGGAGGAACCCTCCAAATCACTACACCCAATAAACAGCTTTTCTGTTGCTTCCTCCAGGATTCTTGTCTGTGACATTTTCACTTCCTGTGCATTTCTCTCTTAACAGCCTCCTGTGATTTAAGTCCTAGCAGTCAGGCATGTTAATATAAAACAGATAACCTCAGGGGCATAGGATATTTATAAAAATGCAGATATTTTCCAGTTCTCCACAACATAATTTTTGGGAAAGGTCTTGTAGCAGAGGGCATGATTTTCAGTGAGAAGTGAAATATAGAAGGTTCACAAGTTCACTTCTGATAATCCCCACAAAGTTCAGATGCTTATCCAAAGATTATCTGAATTAATCCAACCCTCTTGTTAGTCCTGAAATTGAGTTGAAAGTTTTACAGGAGAAGCTTTTCTCATTAAATTTCTGTGGCTCTGACTAGAACTGGTAACAACAATATTTGGCACATTTCATCTTCAAGGAGTTTACAGACATTCATTTTCTGGTAATATCTCCCCATCTAGAACTAACATGGTCACCCCCAATTCCTCTCTCCAAGACACCTTAACTTTTGAAGATTGTGACCCTAAGCACCCTTGTATTCACACGCTACACATTATTGCAATAATCTTTGTGTAAAATATGCTGTGTGAGGTATCATTTAAAAACTAATCACATTGATCATTAATATTTGTGTGTAATGTGTGTATGAAATGCAGATTAAAAGTTATGAACATAAACTCAAATTATTAATAAAATCTGTTTACCAGACAAGTCTGGGATGTTTCTCAAAGACAAAGGATAAGCTGACACCTCTAGCCAGGTGTCATCAAATTGATTAGTAATCAGCTGTCAAATGGCAAGAACAGATTGTCCTGAATTTTAGCAAAGAACAGCCTGGAGCCTCTTTCACCATGAGACTCCATATCTCCTTTGTCACAGTAGGAGTGAACATTATCTAGGGGTGATCCTCAGGAAAATGCATTTCAAAGGCTGACTGAACTATAAGTGAGGGGCAAAACACCCCAATTCATATCTCTTTCTCACCCTCACCTAAGAAGACAAAGGAACCAGCCCTTTGACTTTGGGAGGGATCCTGATCTTAGAATTTGGTCAGCCCCATTGCTGGGAACATGTGGTAAGGATTTTACCTTGAACCAAGTCTAGTTTGTTAAGTTTAAGCTATTAGGAAGTGTTTTATCTTTAGTTCTCATGTAACCCTTTCTGACTTTGATACTTTGTATTCACTTAAAACCTATCTTTTTGTCATTAAATAAACTTGTTTTATTTTTAACCTAAACTTATCCAGTGCTGTGTTTAAACTGAACTGTTTGGAAATGCCAGAGAAATGAGCGAACAGTTGAATATTGACCCTTTGTAAGGGCAATGGACATCGAATATCTGAACCATCCAGAAGAGGAATGGTCAGGGCAGAACACATGTTTTGGGGAAATTTGAGACTGGGAGTGTGCTGGGGTCACCCTGCAGGTAATAACTCAGGCTAGTGGAAGCTGGAGCATGACTGGTGCATTGCTGACAGGCTGCTGGGGTCAGAGCTTCTGGACCAGGGCTGCAGCTCTACACCGACACTCAGGGCATGACCTGCGTGCTGTTAGGCTGTTTGTGAGCAGCCCAGGTTGGGAGCTACAACAGCAAAGCATTGTGCGACACCCAAGGTTGTGGGGCAGGCAGTGACATAACCCCTCACTGGTCTGGACTGAACTGCTGAATGTGACACGGACCAAAGGAAAAGAACAAGGAACAATCTGTTTGTTGTTCTCTTCTTTTCTTTTGGGAATAAGATTAGGGAAATGACAGACAGACAAGATGAGTTATGAGACTTTCAAATAGAAGCACCTTTGTCATGGTATAAATCCCCACTCTGAATCTTAGCGTACAAAAGATGGGATACCAGCATGAATTCCTCTAAGCTTAATTACCAGCTTAGAACCTGTAGCGCTGCCACCAACCAGGAATTCCGGTGCCTGGTACACTCTGGTCCCCCCAAAACCTTGCCCCGGGAACCCCAGGACCCAGACCCTCTGGATCTTAACACAAGGAAAGAAAATCCTTTCCCCCACCGTTGCCTCTCCCAGGCTTCCCCTCCCTGGGTTACCCTTGAAGATCACTGTGATTCAAACTCCTTGAATCTTAAACAGAGAGGAAAATGCACCTTCCCCCCTCCTTCTCTCTCCCCCTCCCAGACTCTCCCTGAGAGACAGTAATCCTAATTGCCTTCTCTCCCCCTTCCCTCCTTTCTCCCACCATTCCCTGGTGAATCCAGACCCGTCCCCTGGGTCTCACACCAGAATGAAAAAAACATCAGGTTCTAAACAAGACTTTAATTAAAGAGAGAAAACAGTAAAAATTATCTTTGTAAATTATAGATGGATTAGGTACAGGGTCTTTCAGCTATAGACCGGGAATAACCCTCCCAGCCTAAGTATACCAGTACAAATTAAAATCCTTTCAGCAAAATACAAATTTGAACTCCTTCCAGCCAAATACACAATTAAACTCCTTCCAGCCAAATACACAATTAAACTCCTTCCAGCCAAATGCATATTTTCAAATAAAGAAAACAAATATAAGCCTAACTTGCCTTATCTACCTAGTACTCACTATTCTGAACTTATAAGAGCCTGTATCGGAGAGATTGGAGAGAAACCTGGTTGCACATCTGGTCACTCTCAGAACCCAGAGAGAACAACAACCAAATTCAAATCTTGAGGGAGGGAAGTTTCTGTGTGTGCTGTTAGAAAGTATCCTGTCCCCTGATTGGTCCTCTGGTCAGGTGACCGCCAGGCTTACTGAACTTGTTAACCCTTTACAGTCCAAAGAGATATAAAGTACTTCTGTTCTATTAACTCTTACTTATCTGTTTATGACAACCTTTCCCCCCTTCCTTCCCCTTTTTTCATTTTGAGTAACATTTTCAAAAGGGCCTAAGTGACTTAAGATTCTAAGTGTTATTTTCAAAAGTGACTAAGTCACTTAGGAACCCAAGTCTCATTGAAAGTCAGTGGAATTTAGGTTCCCAAGGCCCAGATTTTTAAAAGTATTTAGATGCTGCGAGCTACCCATGTCCCACTGACTTTCAGTGAGATTTAGATTCCCAAGTATCCAAGTCACTTCAATACTTTAGAAGATTTTACCCTTGGCTACTGTGTAACTTTTGGCTGATGAGTTTAGTCACATGGTGAGATTTTATTTAAAAAAAAGTCTTTAAAAGTTGTGTAGTTCAAAATGTTAAATGCTGGATTTGGGGCCACTTAGGTGGGGGATACTTCCAGAGCTAGGTGCGGGGATGTTCACAGGGAGAGAGACAGGAATCACTGCATGGGAGAACAGAGATTGTTTCATTTCTTCCCAGACAGTGCACTTGATCAAGGAGTACTTTGTGACATCATCTCCCTATAACATGATAATGAATACCAACACCTTTGAGATGAACTGAATCACTGGCCAGAGATTTAATAAACAGGTCTTGGGACAAGGTGCATGGTTAAAGAATGTGTCCTTTCCCAGGCACGGGGCTATGGTCAGAACCACATACAGGGAAATGTCAACAGAAAAGGCAGAGATGTGATTTGGAGCGTTTGCAGACAGTGAGTGTAGATGTATATCACACACTGTGTATTGGGATAGTTATCTACCCATACAGTATTTGTGTGGCAAATGTTGGAGTTTTCCTTTAATTATTCAGGGCCAGATCATCTCAGGTGTGACTCCACTGAAGTGAATGGAATTGCGTGAAGGGTGGATTTGACTTGAAATACTTTAAAAAGACCTATTTTGGGTAAATATTTGTTTTTAATTAGAATGAGGTGTAATAGAAGGCTCTGTAAATAAATGGAAATAACTGACAAAAGCAAAGAGGCAAGTAAAAAGAAGATGAGCGGCAGGGAAATTTAACCAAATGTTTCAAATTTCAGAAAGGTTTCTTTTCTGGTTTGGCGAAGGTTTGGGGCAGTTCGTATTTTGCAGTTTCTGAACTGGTTTGCCGATGACTGAGTGGTTTTCTTCAGATGTGTTCTAGATCAGGCACGTCAGAGCACACGCTGTTGATAACTTCATTTGATCGCTGTTAAATTAAAGAAAAACACATTTGAAATGCCGAGAGAAGATGAAAGTTTTTAAGAATCAAAGAACCTGGATTCTGTGTGGGTCACCTTGTTACATCTCTCCAAATGTTTCCATGTCAGCAGAAAAAATAAGAGCAAGGCTTTCTGACCTTGAAAACAGCTGCCAGAGGGGAAGAGCTTTCATGCAATTTTTAATACTCTCCCTGGAGACTTTGTTTGTTTTTTGGTTTTGAATTGCCATAGCATGATGCAGGTTTGAGCTAATGAATGTCACATTCATATGGGGCAGCTCTAAAAATAAAAGACCTGGATTGACTGAATGCTATTATTGCACTGTATGATGACACTGCATCTCTGGTACTCAGGATCACCTACATTTTTGACTTTCAAGTGTCCTGGTATCTTATAGTTAGCTTGACAGCAAGATATGAGACGGAAGAACTCTGTTTGAGTTTTAAATCAGTCATGTAAGCTTAATAATAAATGGACATTTGTATAAAATGGAACACTAAGTGCTGAATGTTTAATGTATTCCTCTTCCCCTCCCCCACTTTTTTTTTTCAAAATACTGTTTGATAAAGGATATTTCCAGCAGGTGCCTGTAATGGTTGGGGGAAATAACTTGCGGCTTCCTGCTCAGGTTTTTAGAAGAATTGAAGGAGAGTTCTAGGCTCTACTTTGAGAGTTCTTAAGCAGTTCGGTGCAGCTGGATGAAGATTCTAGGGGGAATATAACCCACAAAGAATAGAGCTGAACATTTGAAAATCAGGTGTGTGTGAATTCAAAGACTAGGGGTAACACACACCTAAATGACTTAGGTGCCTAATTCCCACTGAAAATCAAAGGTACTTAAATGCCTATGTCACATAAACACTCTTGAAAGTGTTACCTAGAGCTAAATGAAAAAGCTGCAATGAACTATTTTGTAAGTGGGCCTCTAGAGACTCCTGAACAATTAGCACCTCCCAGACGTTTTACCACAGAGCTGGAACACATTGAAATGTTCAAATATGACTAACCTTTTAAGCACTTGCGGGAGCCACCAGGTGCAAACCACATCCCCATGTAGTTTAGACAGTGGTTATTATGAGACATGAAATGTTGAGAGAAAGCAAGTTTGTAAAACATGGGCTGCTGGGGCACACAGATGCCATGTCTGTGGTTCTGTGCCAAACATATATAGATCAACTCCCTCTTCCCTAGCATCAAGACTGGAATTAGGGGTGAAATTCAGGCTCCACTGAAGTCAATGAAAAAACTTCCATTGACTTCTAGAGTATAGGATTTCACCCATGGTGTTTTGGGATGATGCTTTAGGGCCTTCCTCTTAAATTTAACACAGACACTTTAAATAGCACTGGACTGAAACTCAGCAGACATGGGTTCTATTCCTGACTCTGCTCCTGGCCTGCCAGGTGACCTTGGTCAAGTCACTTCTTTCTCTGTGCCTCATTTTTTCAATAGGGGTGATGATAATTGCCTCCTTTGTTAAGTGCTTTGAGATCTACTGATGGGAAACGCTATATAAGAGCTAGTTATGAAATAAGTATGGGGGGAAGGGAGAGGCTAGTGGGGTAGGAAGTGATTCTTGGACCATCACAGCAGGAAGTGCTGAGCCAGATGTTTGGGCTAGGGTCCACTTACACACCTCTACCTCTATAGAATGCTGTCCTCAGGAGCCAAAAAATCTTATCACATTATAGGCGAAAACGCGTTATATCAAACTTGATTTGATCTGCTGGAGTGTGCAGCCCCTCTCCCCGTGCCAGAGTGTTGCTTTACCGTGTTATATCCGAATTTGTGTTATATCAGGTGGCATTATATCGGGGTAGAGGTGTAGTTGCGAAAACTCAGGCAGACAGGGGTATCCCCTTATGATAGGCTTTTGACCACAGTTTTTTTTTCTGTTTCCTTCCTCAATGTTGCATTGTCTTTGTTCTTAATCTTTACTTTTGTGTGTCTCTGGTACTTTCTGTCTTGAGATAGCTAATGTGGATCTCCCATATACTGAAGTTCATTTATCTTCTCTTAGTATCTCTCCCCTCTGCTTCTCAGGTTAGCAACCAACACGTGTGAGAAGGGATTTTTTTTATGTCCTGTCAGACGGTGAACCAAAGATTGTGGGATAAAAGCCCATGGCAGAGCATTTGACATTCTCAACCCCAAAGCTAAAGTAGTCATAATCCTTGGCAACGCAGAAACATTTTTAGATGGGGGGGAAACTGTGTAGCCTGCTTATCTAGCTCTTTTGGTGATCTATAAGGTATCGTTCTTCTAACTGCCTCTCTTAAAGGAGGTATTATCTGATTGAGAACATTAAAATGTGTGTCTCATAATACTGTTGTTTTGTGTGAACAAATTCAGAGCTCTTCTATTTCTGGTCTCACCAGTTGTTCAATCTTTACTGCAACAAATGTCTGCACAAATTCTAAAACCCTCAAATGCGCATTGCATGGAAACAAGATGTGAACTATTTTTTGTCTCTGGATCAAACATGTGCAACAAGTGAGGATAACAATGTAACATATTTCTGAGTCAGGAAGTCCCTCTAGCCTAAAGAGAAGATCTAATTTGTCTAGTACAGTGTTTAAAAGTGGGCAGTATGTCAACACATATTTAGATGGTCTGACATCAGACTGGATTGTTTGTATTAACTTCTGTGCCATGGCTGATTCAAGCTTTCAACTTTTTCTGATGTAACCTGACTAGCAACAAACCCATGCAATCATTTATTAGGACTCTTGTCCTTCAGTTTTGGACAAATGAATGCTTCTTTGATTTTCTTGGGGGTGGATTTTCTTGCCTCGTTGAAATCAGCAACTCACGGGTGATGAGGTGCCACAGTCTAGGCTGCTACCTCAAAAGAAGCATCCTTTTCCTATCTGATAGTACACTCCCATTGAGGCCTGACAATGTATAGGCTTTTCAGAAGCTATAGCCTGAAGCTCTATTCAGAAGCTGGAGTTAGTGAATTAAAATAATCAATCAAGATAACTATGTATGCCATCGACTTCTGTTATTGGGAGGGTGGTGTCGGGATCTGACCCCTGTTCTCTAACAGTTAAGTTTCATTTTCTTTTGATGAAAACATTGGGTTCCTTTTGGTTTGTGGTATACCAAATCCCTCCACTTTTAGTCCAGTTCAATTTAAACTGTCCTCTAAGCTCAAATAGGTTCTTTTAAAGCAAACATAATAGGTACAAAAGTGAAGTATCTGGCTCCTAAAGAAATGTCAGTGAGATAGAAGGAATGTTTCACTTAGTCCTTGTGCCTGAGGACCAAAGAAACAGTCTTATTCTGAGTTCTGACATAAAGCCTTTTATAGACATCTGTTCACTTCTCATTTGAAGTACACCAGAGTTTTTTGGTTTTGCTTATGTGTTCCCTGCAATCAGACATAACAATCTGGCTAGGGGGTTGTTCTGAGGCTGAGATTCTTTTGTTATCTTCAGAAAACAAAGTGCTCTGACAAAAGTAATAGGAAACTGGTAAAAACATATTAAAGTTAGAGCTGTTTTATCTTTGTTCTCTTCTCTACTATTCCCCCCCATCAAATAACTCTGCCAAAATGTAATCTTAGGCTATACTAGCTCTAGTCTTGAGTAGAATTTATAACATAGCAAGCAGTAGCAATATCCCTAATCCTATTTAGGTGACATGGAGATCCTTGTTCAATGGTCCCCTTCCGCAATCCCCCCAAAAAAGGCATAGGAGCAGATTCTGTACCCCACCTGAGGAAGCCTGACTCCCTACCCCAGAAAGCCTGGCTCCAGCACAGACAGGATGCTGGGAACCAGTTGCAGAAACCTAATCCTCAGCTGCCCAGGGCTGGGCTAAGCTGGAGCTGCTTTAACTTTAAGCACTATATGAGGCATTGTGGAGTGCTGCCCTGCCATATCCCAGGAACACTCTGCCATGTCCCTTCTCTCCTTTTATGCCACTGATGGCTGAGGCAAACTTCTTGCAACCTTGCAACCTCTCATGTGGAATAGATAGATATCGTGGAATAAAAACTACAAAGGGAGTGAATTAACAGTAGGGATTATGTATAACCCTTCTTCCCCCCCCCGAAGTTCATTATCTTAATTCATTAGGGCATTTAATTAATATTTCCATTAGGTTTAATTAATGAGGTGTACTTCAGCCTACCTAAGCACAGGGGGCTGGACTAGATGGTCGCCTGAGGTCCTCGGTGGCCCTACTGCTCTAGGAGTCTGTGATTAGCACAGAGCTATTAGTAATAGTTGTGTAGTATGCAGTTTTGTGAAGCATTGAAAATTCACATGGTATCTTATCAAATGCCCTGAGAAGGCCAATGTGATCGTACAGCATCCCTCCCACTGCACTATCTGACATCCAGCCCTTCAAAAGTCCCATCTGTATGACCTCACCAGCCTTTCTCATTAGTGTTTCATCTCCTTCCTTCTTTCACTTTGGCCTCTGGCTGACCCAGATGTTTTGTTCAACAATGACCCTCTTGTGTTTAATATGTCTCTCAGGATATGTCTCTGCTGCAATAAACACCTGCAGCTGGCCCCCGTCAGCTGACTGGCTCGTGAGGCTCAGGCTGCGGGTTTATAACATTGCAGTGTAGATTATTCAGGCTCAGGCTGGAGTCCAGACTCTGGGTCAATCTGCCCTTTTGGGGTCCCAGAACCCATGCTCTAGCCTAAGCCTGAACATCTACACTGTAATTTTAGATCTCCGCAGCCCTAGTCAGCTGACACAGGACATGCTTGGGTGTTTTCTTGCTGTGTAGACATACCCTCAGTGGCTGGTCAAGGTCTCCGTTGGAGGTGAGAGTGTGGGTGGGAAACATGTTTTTAAATTTCTCCCTGTCCACCCCAACTTTCAAATTACTGTGTTGAAATCAAAACTAAAATATCATTTTTGTCCAGGCTTCCTTCTTAATTCCCAGTTTTGATTTTAATCCCCAAATGTTTTAATCATTTCCTTAGCAAACCAAACACTGAAACTGGACAGATGGTTTTAGCCTAGTTCTCTTCTCTGGAGAAAGTCTTCTCAATTAAAACTGTAACTCTCACACATTCACTTTATCCTTCTCAGTCTATCCCAATTAATCCTCTATATGAAATGTTACATAACAATGTATGCTTTCCCCCTCCATTTACTTTTTCAACTTGTCATTGTTTCCTATGTGTTTGCTTACTTGCACTGTCTGCTGTTGGGAGACTCGATACAGATTTTCCTATCTGC
The DNA here is from genome assembly GCF_003597395.2 of Chelonoidis abingdonii. NCBI lineage: Eukaryota > Metazoa > Chordata > Testudines > Testudinidae > Chelonoidis > Chelonoidis abingdonii. The sequence goes on along the minus strand of NC_133771.1, from coordinate 31,896,113 downwards.
AGCAGCAACATAGATGTGTAGCATTTCTAAGTAATTTGGAACAGAAGGAAACGGTGTGGGTCATTGAAGTCAATCACATGCAGTTTCTCTCCTTGTTGCTTTTTTTTTTCCTCTCCACAGAAAATAATTAAACGATCTTGTAAATACTTAAACCACCACAATTAACTTCTCATTATACTGACTTCTTTATTACTGGATAATCCTACTTCTGTTTTTGGTGGTAGACTAGCTTGCCTCACTGCATACTTACTGCTTTCAGAAGTGTGTTCTCACACACACAGGGGGTGGCACAACACCTTTCCTTAGCTATGTGAATGATGGGATACACATTAGAAAGGGGACCAAACAGGTCAGACTAGATCAAGGGTGTGCAAACTTTTTGGCCTGAGGGCCGCATCTGGATATGGAAATTGTATGGAGGGCCATGAATGCTCATGAGATTGGGGGTTGGGGTGCAGGAGGGTGTGAGAGCTCTGGCTGGTGATGAGTTGGGGGTGCAGGAGGGTGCTCTGGGTTGGGACCGAGGGGTTTGGCAGGCAGGAGGGAGATCAGGACTGGGGCAGGGGGATGGGGCACGGGAGAGGGTCAGGGGTGCAGGCTTTGTGCAGTGCTTACCTCAAGCAGCTCCCAGAAACAGTGGCATGTCTCCTTTCTGGCGTCTATGCGGAGGCGCAGCCAGGAAGCTCTGCGTGCCGCTGTGTGCACAGGCACCCATCCTGCAGCTCCCATTGGGCTATGGTTCCTAGCCAATGGGAGCTACAAGGGCGGCACTTGGGGTGGGGCCAGCGTGTGGAGGCCCCTGGCTCCCCCTATGCATATGAGCCAGAGGGGGACATGCAGAGTGGGAAAATACCCTGATTCCGCTCCCTGGCTGAGGTGCTGGAGTGGGCAAGCCTCAGCCCCTGCTTCCTGGCAGGAGCTTGAGGGCTGGATTAAAACGTCTGGAGGGTCGGATGTGCCCACCAGGCCGTAGTTTGCCCACCTCTGGACCAGATGGTCAGAATGGTCCCTGCACAGAGTTCAAGGCCAGAAGGGACCTTAGGCCTCCTGCATAAGAGTCCATAGACTTTCACAGTTACCCCCATATTGAGCTCAATAACTTGTGTCTGATTGACCTCAAAATCTATTAATCAAAAAAGTTTGGACACAGATTTCAGCAAAGCTGGTGTGTGTGTGTGTGTGTGTGTGAGAGAGAGAGAGAGTGAGACTGGAAACAGGTTTTCTTTCAAGGGATCTCTAAAGCAAGTTAAGTGAGGATGGTCGTCTCAGACCGGTATTTGTAACATTATATCACATTACAATTTCATGGAGTTGTTGACTCAGACTAACTGGGCTATTGCAGATTAGGACTGAGGAGTATTGGCAGAGCTGTTTGGGGAAGGCTGTGTACTGCTATTTGTCACTCACTCTTTATGAGCAATATAATTCACACACAAATTAAGGGTGAAATTCAGCCCTGTGCAGGCAACGAGTATAAAGCCTGTGCCCTACTTATATCCCATAAAGGCTGAGATGGGATGTGTTGTGGTAGCCATGTGCTGTGCAGGGATGGATTTGACACTAGAGACCATATTCCCAAAAGAGCTCAGCTCCCATATAGGCACCAAAATATTGACCAGATTTTTAACAGAGCTCAGCATGTAGGATTCTGAGCTCTTTTGAAAATCTGCCTGAGTGAGTCCATGCTCTTTAACATAGCTACCATCCAAAAATGGGCATACAGTCTCTATCTTGACACTTGTTCCATTGAGACCAATGAATGAACAGCACCATAATTTATCATTAGTGATTATCTGCTACATATACAAATATTAATCAGGGTTCTCTCTCTCTCTCTCTCTGTGTAATAGGCCCCCCACACAGGGAGTTCTGAGTTCTTCCTACTCTTTAACATTTGCATTTTTGAGGCTTTAAAATTGATGTTTGACTGTAATTTAGTCATCAAGAGATGCTAAACGAAATCCACTGGATGCTTCCACTAAATAAATAAACCAAAGAAGACAATCTGTTTTCCGCATTTGTTTAAACTCCTTCTGAGCTGATTCTTATATTCTCCCCCCTTCTTTCCCCCAAAACTCCTTTGGCTGCTAATGGCAATTGTACTAAATTAAAAGGCTTTACTATAAGGGGAAAAAACAAATCTTTCCAAAAAATAAAATGTAGATTCTATTTTAATCCCAAGTAAAGTTTTGCTAATTTCCTGAGCTGAATCTTTTCTTTTTTGTAGCGTTGTCATAATGTTTCATTTAAAGTCAGTGGAAAGTGAATTAGAGTATGAGGCATACAGGTAGAGGAGAAACATATCTGTTTATAACAGAACAGATTTATAGCAGCTGAGTGGGAGCAATGGGTATGTGTAAAAATATGGAGCTGTTAACTTAAGAGAGAACCTCTGTTGGGAGGGTGGCAGAAATCTAATAATCATGGAAGTTAGAGATGAAGAAGATTTATTAGAACATCCAGTCCATCTCCTTGACAGTGCAGGATTGTTCCCTACAGTGTATTTTCTACTGCTGTGTCTCCTATAGTTATTACATTCTGGAAAGTAATGGGACAGTCCCACTTTCCTTGGGGAAATTATTTCACAGCCTTGTTCAGGAAATTTTTATTGGTATTCAGGGAAAATTCAGGTTCATCTGTTTCCATCAAACTGAATTTCACCTTTTGTGTCTAAAACGCACTGGATTTTTTTTCATTTTTTTTTAAAGCGTACTCTCCTTGTACACTGTGTGCCTCTTCCCCACTGCCTGGCGCCAGACAGAGACGATGGTCTCACGATTAAACAGGGGTGCAGATCCTGGCTCTGGCACACATTTCCTGTGCGACGTTGGGTAGATTTTCAAAGGCACCAATAGTATTTTGGCACCTAATGTCCATTGAATTAGAGTGGGAATTAGATGCCTAAGTGCCATCTGTGCCTTTGGAAATCTACCCCTTAATCTCTTTGCCTCAGTTGCCCATTTGTAAAATAGAGATACTAACATCCAGGCAGGGCTGGCTCCAGCTTTTTTGCTGCCCCAAGTGGCAAAGCGGAGGAGAGGGACTGAGGGACCCGCTGCCAAAGACCCGGACATGCCACCCCTTCCCACTGGCTGCCCCAAGCACCTGCTTTGTTCGCTGGTGCCTGGAGCCAGCCCTGCATACAGGCAAGCTGGTCTAGTTTCCAGCTATGAATTGGCCAGTTCTCAGCTGATGCCCACACTCTGGCAAGAGCTGGCAGCTGGTCTGCCAGTGTCACAGGGAGCACATTTGGAGCTACCTAAATATTTGCCAAAGCAGAGAGCTCCTTTAAAAACAAATGCTGGTAGGCTATCTAGGACAAGATCTTAAACCAACATGACAACAATGAAAATAACTGATGATCCTGAAAATCCATGGCCATATGTTAGGCTCTTTTAGGTTTTCATTTGATCACTGAGAGACAGTCACTGGTTATTGAATCCATGTCTGTACTGTGTCATCTCAGCACTTTCCCCATGACATCCTTGAGCTCTGTTGTCACTCTTCAAGGGCTCTTGCAGTAGGTTTATACTGACTGACAACACAGAAAGAGTGAGAAAATCATAAAGGTGTCTTGTTCTTGACAGTCTTAAAAACTCAGTATCCTGTTCAGGATGGTTATCATCCTGCCTACCGGCCATAGTTTTTAAGGATGCCTAACTGTGACTCCATATGATTTTAAAGTAGTTTTTTGTAGACTCTGAAGCTGTTTTGCACAGTTTCGACTAGACCATCTGTGTATCAAAGAGCCAGCTCAGTGTTTAACAGAAGAATCTGTTCACAAAATGAATACACAGCTAAACATAAAAGCATGTATCACAAGACATCTACAAGCATTCTTTTACAGACTGATGGAAAAACACTGGTGCATCAATTTCATCTCCTTTCTCGTGCTCAGCAGGAGGATTCTTTGTAAAGTACAGTCTACCCTAATCACAGTAAACTGTGTTTTTACTGATTGGTTAAATATTTATTCTGGTTCTTAAGACTTGACTTTAATTAAATGTCAGTTACACCCTTCTTACGTCTCCAATAAACAGGCTGAGCAGACGTAAAATTTAGTGTGTTTTTAAGTTGCACAAAATTAAGGTCCAGAATTAAATCTACAAAGACTAATGGAAAACATGTTGAGAACAAAGAAAACCTACTTGTTAATCAGGTTTTTTTTAAGTGCTTGACTAACGAAGGCATGATTCTGGAATTATTTGGTGTGAGCACCAAAAAAGTTCAGTAATTTGCGTGTGTGTATGTGTGGTTTTTCCCCCTTGGAAGCACCTGCAGGTTCCATGGCAACCAAGCTTTTTTTTTTGTAATATTTTGTCACTCTCAGGTATCCCAACTAAGGAGTTAAGCTGATAACCTTTGACATTCTTTATTCTTAAGCAATACAATGTTTCAGATGGCATGTCAATAGCAATTCTTTTTCGCTAGCACCAAACTGAAAACCTCAGTTGGCAGGTACAGTGTCTGATTTAAAAGTGTTGCAAATGTAAATAGATTTAACAGCACATTTCAAGTGACTTGCCAAGTCAATGACACTCTTGGGTGAATTTGAAAAGCAGAGTAGAACACTAATATCTATTTTATATACAACTAACATTGACACAGACTAACTTTAAATACATTTGAGAGAGGCAAGCAACTGATGGGCTTGGAGTAGGTCTGTTATGACTACAGCTGGATGAATACTGCATAACCATTTCCATGAATAGTTTTTTCAAAAATTTAAATTTCAGTTAAAACGTATTTTTGATTTCTGCAAAAGTGTTACAAAAAAGCTTGAAGCTTTTAAAACTAAATTCCGAGCTCAAATCTGACAGTCGTAAAATTTTAAATTCTGTATTTAGTTACAAAAATCATCTAGTCAGTGAATACACAATACCATGTGACTTTTGTAACTAATCAGCAGGGATCCGCCAATTGTGAACATCTGCAACAAAACATTCACAAATAATCTGCAAAAAAAGGACTGTTTGCTGAAGAAATTAAAATGAGTCAATGAGAAAAGTGTGATCTGTTTGACTAATGTTCACAAATAGTCTGCAGAGTAGTAAAAATGATTTCCTAGACTCTGATAATGCCTGCCGATGGCCAGACAAATAAATTAGGAGTCTGGTGAGCATAGCCAGTTGTAAACTTTCTGGTGACACACATTAGAAGAAATCAGTAATGCTATTTGCAGTCAGGTCTTTATTATGATCAGTTGTACTTTTTTCTGTGTAAACTGTGCTACAAATTGATCCTTGGTTTAATTCCATGGGAGTCAGACCAAAAATTAGTTTGATTGCAAACATCCCTATATCTAACCATATATTTTCAACCATTTTTTAAAGTGCTACTGGCCATGAGATATAACGAATATCTTAAAACATTAACAGTTACAGAGCAAATTACACACCTTCCAAGTCTACCCTTAGTGGCAGCACTTTACCACTCTTCTGCCTAACTTCACCTTCTTCCTTTCCTATAACAATTATTCCTTTTCATGGCTGCGGTCCGTTAGCTCCCTTGCCACAACCAGAGATTAAGACCTCTAGACTCACTGCTGTGGGCAGTATTATAATTATTATTTCTTATTGTTATTGTAACAGTATCTAGAGCAGGGGCAGCTCCAGGCACCAGCATGCCAAGCGCGTGCCTGGGGCGGCAAGCCACAGGGGGTGCTCTGCTGGTTGCTGTGAGGGTGGCAGGCAGGTTGCCTTTGGCAGCATGCTTGCAGAGGGTCCACTGGTCCCGTGGCTTCGGCGGACCTCCTGCGGGCGTGCCACCAAATCCGCGGGACACCGTGTATCTCCGCAGGCAGCTGCCGAAGGCAGCCTGCCTGCCGTCTTCGAGCGGCAAAATATCTTAGAGCTCCCCCTCCTCCCTCCCCCCCGATTCTAAGAGCCTCAAGTAGGATAGAACCTCATTGTGCCCTTGGAACTCTACAAGATGATTCTAGGCTAAAGAATCTGAAATCTAAGTCACACCAGAGAAAACTTCGTTTAACAACCGCTAATATATCTCTGCTATACATCAACCTCGAGGCTCTTTAGCTCGCCCTGCGTTGGCGAGCATGGGGTGTGCTCGAAGACAGCCTCACTACCAAATGCTTCAATGTAACCTCCCGCCAGTGACACTGCAGGCAAAAACTCAAGATCCTAGTTACGCATAAATATGTCCCTGTCCAAGACTACATTTGTAAACTTAGAGACATTTAAGTTCTCTAAACCACACCGAATCCATCTTGGAGGAGTACAGTTGCAGCACCTGGTGTGCACTGCTAATTTCACACCTTCAGCTGTGCGCTAAAGGGCTACCTTGCCTGAGGCCATGATTCAGTGCGTGTGCTGCCTGGGACGTGGAGGACAGTTTCTGTTCTACTCTGTCACTAATTTCGTGCTCAACTCTTCCCTCCTCTCCCACTCCCTCCCACCCCGCCTTTGTTTTGTCCTCTACTTCTGTCTCCTTTGTCATATTAGGGGTGAACTTTTGGGAAAAGCTTTTGGAAAAATTCTACCCTGAAGCATGATGAGCCCTAAGATGCTACTGGATTATGAAAATATGAAAACTTCACTTCTGGGATCATTCTAAATGGAAAAAAACAAAACCACGAACCTAGTCTACTGTTACAGTACACAGAATCCTCATCTGTGGTAAGCCCCTGAGTAATCTTTTCCAACTCAGATACAAGTCAATCAGAGGGGTGGCCGTGTTAGTCTGGATCGTAAAAGCAGCAAAGAATCCTGTGGCACCTTATAGACTTAACAGACGTTTGGAGCATGAGCGTTTTCTGGGTGAATACCCACGTCAGTCAGATACATGTAGTGGAAATTTCCAAGGGGCAGGTAATATATGCAAGCAAGCTAGAGATACAAGGTTTAGTTCAATCAGGAGGATGAGGCCCTGTTCTAGCGTGAGGTGTGAAAACCAAGGGAGGGAAACGCGTTCTGTAGTGCAAGGCATGTACAAGTCTTTGTTTAATCCTTAAGCTGATTGGGTCAAATTTGCAGATGAACTGCAGCTCAGCATTTCTCTTTAGTCTTGGTCCTGAAGTTTATTTTCTGCAGGATGGCCACCTTAAGGTCTCATAGTGTGTCCAGGGTTTGAAGTGTTCTCCCTACAGTATTGTATTGCCATCATAATATCTGATTTTGTCCATTTATCCTTTTCCGTATGAGACTGTCCAGTTTGGCCGTGTACATAACAGAGAGCACTGCTGCGCAATGAATGGCGTATGTAACGTGGTGGACGTGCAGGCGGAATGTAACGGGATGGTGTGGCTGCTCGTTAGGTCCGGATGTGTCGCTGTGTAGATATGTGGACAGAGTTGGCATCGAGGTTGTTGCCATGCTATGTCCTGACTAAGAGTACTATCGTGTGGTGTGCAGTTACTGGTGAGAATTTTTTCAGGTTTGGCAGGTTGTGCTGTGGGAGGACTGGCCTGGCCACCAAAAACCTGTGAAAGTGTGGGGTCAATGGCCACTTAACCAGAATCTAACTATACATCATCCTACAGGTTGTAGTCCTGGATAAGTTGCAAATTGGAAGGGTGTCTTTAGCGGGGACTGTATTGATGCCAGTGAAGTCTTGTTGGTTTCTTTCTTGGTTTGTCTGCAGTAGGAGGCTTCTCGTACAACGTTGGCTTGGTTGATCTGTTTCCTTATTTCCCGTGCGGTATTGTATTTGAAGTGCTTGGTGGAGATTTCATAGGTTTGTTCCTGTCTGAGGGGTTGAGAGCAATGCGGTGGTACCCTCAGTGTCGTCTGCTGTAGACCACATGGCAATGTGTGGCGGATGAAGCTGGAAGGCATGAAGTAGCATAGCGACTACAAGGTTTTCCCCGATATATGGTGGTGTTAATGTGACCATCAACTTCTTCCGCGTTGGTATCTAGGAAGTGGTAACTCATTCCGTGTAGATTGGTCCATGCCTCAGTGTTAGTGGGTGGAAGCGGTGAAATTGGTGGATAAGGTTTCCAGTCTCCTTCCCATGGTGCCAGATGATGAATGCATCTCATTGCGAATAGCTGTAGTTTAGAGAAGGGCGCTTTAGTCTGACGAGACTGAGAGACGCTGTTCCCAGGCTGCGCTATAAAAATATTTGGCATATTGTGGCCATGAGTGGTGTGCCCAATTAGCGTGATCACGATGCTGAGATATATATTATCATCAAATTTTGACATATAGTATTGTTGGAACAAAGACACAAAAAAACAGATGCTCAGCAGCCAGTGTGCTGTGACATCATCAGAGGGATGACCAGTCCTGACTCTATTATTCCAGTCGTGGGGAGATATTTGGTGTAAACTAGCCTTCATCCAGGTGCTAGGATTGGTGTTTTCTGGAACGTCCACCAATGCAATTGCAGTTTCTCTCAGGAGATCAGTGTGTACGCAGATGTGCGAGCTGTCCGTGGGTCGGTAAGAGCACTGAGGAGTGCGGAGCTATAGCGATAGGAAGCACATAAGAGTTCAGTATGAACTAGCATGCCCGAGATGATGGTGCATCCCAGGATTCTCGGTTTGTGGATTGTACGTGATTTAGGATATATTATCTTGGTCTCGGTGGCTCCCATAGGGTATTATGTTGATTTGGTCCGTGTGTTTAGTTGTGAGTATCCTCGATAGATGCTATGTATTTCTTAGTGCATCCTCCATGTGGTCGATCCGAGAAAGTGGATGCTTAGAAATTTGGCCTTGGAGCAGTTGTCTGGTGGCCTCCTTTTGCAGTTACATACCCGTTCATTGCAGTAACAGCACCTTTTATCGCGCAATACCTAACCATTTCCTCCTCTCCTTTGGTTTTTCCACATCTCTTTCAAACTTTTTTGCTAGAAGGGCCTCATCCTACCCTGATTGGATCTATATCCTTGTTTGTCTCTGCTTGCTGCACATTATATACCTGCCTAGAAAATCTCCAGAGCACAATCCTGTAGTTACAGCCGCAGGTTTTATTCCACGTACACAACGTCATGCTCCAAATTTGATATCATAAGTGCCCACATGAAAATTCTTTGTCACTCAGGAGTGGCTACACTACAGCTGTACAGCCGCTGGAGTTACAGCTGTCTCGTAACGTTGTGTAGGGAAGTGCTCCAGTGATGCCATTGCTTGACTAGTAGCTATGCTGCGTGTGCCACATATGCAGCATTTGCAGCGCTTGTTGGGATTGGTGGCATTATGGGCAGCTATCCAACAGAGCACCTCGTCCATTTTGGTGCGTGGGTTGTGGAAAGGCGGACAGAAGGTGAGGTCATTCCGCTTCCTGTCTCAGTGCCCTGTGATGCATCACTTCACATCGGCTCCT
>NC_133771.1:31882708-31886726 GCF_003597395.2 Chelonoidis abingdonii | reverse complement strand
TGGTAGTTAGTGCTCAATTCGAAGTGATAACTCGGATTAGGGGTTCATGTGTGAGGAAATCGACGTTATGGCTCCGGGCGGACATCACAACCAAGAGTGTTGCGTGACCGCTCTGGACAAGGCAATCTGACTCGACTTGCGCGGAAGGCAAACAGGAAAAGCCCACGCGAACTTTTGAATTACATTTCTGTTGTCCCAGCGTGGGAGCTCTGATCAGCACGGCTGGCGATGCGTTCAAATCCAAAAAAAGAACTCCGCAAGGACCTACGGGGATACTAGGTCTGATTGCTGTTATGGAGAGCACATTGTTGTATTCCAGCTCCGTTACAGAACACGAAATTGCCAAAGCGTAATTGAATAAAACTTGCAAGGAACACAAGCGCTGTCGTGACAAGCGTCATGGGAAGCCAGAGACTCAAATGGACGCTCTTGACGGGGGGAGGGGGTACTTGCAGGACTCCAGCTATCCACAGTCCACAGCAGTCTCTTGAAAATTTTTGCATTATTGGCAGAGCTCCCAAATGTCTGTAGGTTCAAACACGTGATCTGGGTGTTCAGGAAACAGCTCCTCAGTTCTTTCCCCCCACACCACGTTGAAAAAAAAGGGAAAAGAAATCATTCCTTGACTACTTTCTATGTCTACCCTATGTGTACTGATCTGCTGGTTAGAGGGACGCTACAGCAGTGAAGAGCAGTATCCGCTCCTCGTGGCCATCTCCTCCTGCTTCTTGGTGGTATACGGTGATGCAGACTGTCCACATGCAGGAGAAAGCCAATGCCTGATTTAATTGCTCATCGAGAGCAATTATTCTGGTTATCGCAGATAGTAGGACCAGAACGCTACTAACCAACTTTATCATCGAGAACTTGGAAGGGTCCTTGAAAATTTTTGAAAGCAATTTTGGAATTGACTCGCTTGGCAATGAGTCATATTCCTCCCTGTATTGGTTTCATTAAGCTAGAGTCCCATTCTGCTCTGGACTGTCATAGCCCCGGAGCTGCCTCCAATGCTTCCCCCCCGACAACATTTATCTCTCTACTTACAGAGTCTCTGTTCTTATTCTTGTATTCCTTTACAACTTCAGGAACAAATGGGAGGGGCACTGCCACGGCTTATAGCCAGGAAGGTTGAGGAGGAGGAAAGCAGACGGGTTCGCTTCTTGTCAGGGGCAACCCCTACTGAAATACTGACCACGGAGCACCTGTGCTTACTCGATTACATAGAATCTCTGTTTACACTTGACTATTTTCTAGGCCGGACAGAATGCACCACTGAGCCGCTCTGGTCCGGCAATACCGAACTGGGACTGCGGAGTCGGTAAAACAGGGAATCCCCGAGGCTTTACAGTGACATTTCCTTGCTTTTCACGTGTAGAGCTCGGATCACCCACGGGTGGGCGATGCAGTTACATGCAAAGTAGCTCCTGCATTGAACCTTTATGGGAGATACTAGTTCTGATCGCTGTATGGTGAGACAAATTCAGTTTTATCAGAGCTCCGTTAAAGGAACAGGAAATGCCAGCGTTTTGAAACTAAACTACAGGATTACACCAGCGGTGGCGTGACAACCGTTAACGGGTTAGCAGACACTCAAACGGTTTCATGGTATGGAGGGGGAGGGAGGTAAGAGAGACTACAGGCTACCAGTCTCCATGCATACGGGTCTCTGAAATATTTTTGCATTTTTGCTGCGCGCCCAATGTTCTGCCGGCCTCATAACCGGGTGTCTTGGTGGGTTCACGGAACATCGTCAGTTTTCCCCGCTGCCAGGACAGAGGGTTAAAAAGAGGTGATAAATAAATAATATCTTGAGTACTGTAACATGTCACCCTCTGTGTCCTGGGAATGCTGCTGGGACAGACGCGGATGCTGCTTGCCGGTAGAAAGAGCAGTTTATCCGCTCCTCTTGCCCCTCCGCAGGGGTAGACGGCATCCGCCAGTAGTTGCTCTTGGCTCTGAGTGTGGGGGGGGCTCCGGGTTGTGAAAATGGGGAATGACTCCCTTTTTTCTGCAGTGATGGTACAGCCGCCTAAGGTACTGTTCTTCCTTCTTAATCCTCTGGCTGCTTCATCAGACCCCTTTCCTCTCATTTGCGTGCTAAAAGAAAAGATTCTGAACTCGATGGACTGTCATAGCCGCATGGGCTCCTTCCCCCTCATATATTATTCAGTAACTACTCTGTTGATTCTTTATTTTCATGTCATATCTTCATAACATCATGACAAACAATGGGTGAGGGGGGGCCCTGCGAGAATATGTAGAGAGCCCGTTGGTGGTGGAAAGCAACTGTTAGCTAAGATGAGTTACTTTGCAGCGGCTCCCTCTGGTGAATACTTAGACGCGGAGCAGCTGCGCTGATGCTTACACTGATTTTAATACCACTGTTATCCTATTCTTGTCTGGACTGACTCTCTTTTTTATTACCGTAAAGTGGTAGGATTGATCAGTCCCAGTGAGTAATTCCCCATTCTTTCAAAAATTTTACAAGGGTTATTATCACGTCTGTATCCCATTTATAGGTGAGTTAATCACACTCAGATTTAACTTCATTAGGTTATGATTACTGCCACTTGTGCAAAAGCTGTAATGCTCTTCAGTGCTGCAGATTCGCCTCTATCAGTTCCATTCAGTTACAAATCTGAGGCTGACTTGTAAGTACTCAAAGGATTGCTTTTATTAACTGTCATTTCTCGTTCGATGCTGGGGTAGGGGAAAGAAACTGATCAGCTTTCCGGTGAACCATTAAAGACACCGTGTATGTAAGCTTACAGACACTGGGCTGCTTAAGGCCAAGATGTCAAATACGTTTGATACGAGACTGCTGGCTGTGGAGATAGGCGGCCGATCCTCAGCACCCCTTTCCGTCCTCCATGATCCCCCGGCCCCTTGATGCTAATGTATGGTCGAACGGAGGGGTTTCTGGGTAAATGTCATCAGTTCTTCCTTGCTACCGTTGGAATACATCAGCGACAGTCCTTTCGCCACATTTGTTTCTCCTGGATTGCCCCGGTTGCAGAAACAATAGCACGGCAGCATAAGACCGATCGGCTTTTTGTTTTTCCCGTCACATTTTGTTGTTACTAGGATGCGGTGGAGCAACGGCGGACATTTCCAAAGCACTACACCACCAGCATTCAATGCTTTTGCAATGATAGAAGAGACTGGCTTACCAGTCTCTGTACCGTCTACTGCCAGAGAAACCTGGCAATGACATGATAACGGTTATCTCTCCTTCTTGGGCTGAACTGGTCCGCTGCTATGGGCATGAGTGCCTTCCCTTGGCTAAAATGCAGCGGTCGGGTCGCAACGCAAAAGCAACTTGGGATTGACTCACTGTTGCCGTGAGTCAATCCCTCCCATTATGGCTGTCCTAATAGAGTGCAGGTCCTGATAAACTCGAAGGAGAGTCAAGCACGCAGAGACTCCTGTGGCACCTTTATAAGCTAAGCAGACATCTGTTAGTCGCATAAGGCCACGTCTTGCTGCTTTTACGATCCAGACTAAACGGCTACTCCTCTGACTGGAGAGAGTCAAGTGTATTTAGAGAGCGCACGCTACTCCGTGGCTCGATGTTCACAGGGGGTTCCCGCCCGCAAAAACCGCCAACCATTGCTTCACTTTCTCTCCCAATTCCTCCGCAGCTACCGTGGCAGGGCCCACCCCCATTTCTGTGATGGGCAGTCTGTTGAGGAATCAGAATGAGAAAACACAGGATTATCGTACGGTTAACTTGTGGGGGGGGCACTTGGAGGCCAGGCTCTCAGTCGTGGGCGTATGACAGTCCAGGCAGACCCTTACTCGGAGTTTAGAACCAGCAGGAGGAGCGTATGATCTTGCCCCAAGTGAGCCTCCACTTTTGGGTTGTGCAAGGAACATTGTCACAGGGGCACTCATGATAGATCGGAGCACTGAACTTGTGATGCACTGGGCCAGGGTAACAGAAATATGCGCGCTGAATCCCTCAGGTGAACTTTTGAGATCTCACATTTGCGCTGATTGCCTAATCCACCGTTCGAGG
>NC_133771.1:31854410-31882683 GCF_003597395.2 Chelonoidis abingdonii | reverse complement strand
CCTTTCCAGCATGGACCTTGAGATCTGCCCATAGGTATCGTAATTCCTATGGCTGGAGCGCAGCTGTGACTGCAGAGCTTCCTCACCCCAAACACTGATGAGGTCCAGCAACTCGCCATTGCTCCATGCTGGGGCTCGTTTGGCACGTGGAGGCATGGTCACCTGGAAAGATTCTGATTGCACTCCACGCCTGGCTGAGCAAACAGGAAGGGGATTTTTAAAATTCCTGGGGGATTTAAAGGGCAGGTCACCTGAGGCCAGGGCAGTAGAGTGCGAACTGATGAGTAGAATGGCTGAACAGGCATTCTGGGATACCTCAGAATACTCTGGAGGCCAATTACAGCACTTTTGGTGGCCACAATGGTGGAGCAGTGCTGGATCACCAGCGCTGCAATAGTTATTCCCCAGGCAGAGCAGGACTACAGCCAACGCTGCAGCCAGGAAGATGCAGCACTGTATGTGCCTTGCAAGTGTGGACGGTGAGTAAGTTGCAGCGCTGTAAACCAACCACCAGCGCTGCAACTCTCCAGTGTAGCCATACCCTCAGATACAAGTTCCTCTGCAGTATGTGTAAAGATTGAGGTGGGACTTCTACTTTATTTTTTTCACGCTAGAAGAACTGAAATGTATTCATCTCATTTTCTCTTTTTCTGGGTCCTATTGTGCATTTAGACAATAGCATTTGTCTATGGAATTTAAGATGCCTGCAGGCAGTTTCTCAAGAGAGAGCTATTCTAGTGTTTTGAATTATAGCATTAACCATATGGAAGTTGGAATGTTGTCTTTTTAATGAATTTCATTCAAAAAACTAATTAGTAGTCTGACAGGGTATTATTTATGTGTGTGTATCTGCCATGAAATGTTTTACTAGCATACCACAACATTCACATCTGTCAAAGATGTTAATCATTCTTCAGTGGTAGAAAATACCCCATTTGAATTGTTATATCTTTCTACATATTTAGGTAATTATTTATTAGGCACTGACAATGTGTTCGGGGCTATGCAGCACCCATCTGTTCAGTAAAGAGTTTGCAGTCTAAAAGATAGAAAATGGAGGCAAAGACACTGGAAATTAAGGCTATAGCCCATCTGACGAATATTCTGTTGTGCAATCTGTTTGGTAGGGTTTTTAGAGAGGTCTGAGTTTTTATAGGTGGCTGACTGGCTGAGTTCCTGTTGAATGGATTATTTTAGTGCTGCTGCAATGTAATTGTATTGTTAATTGTACGTTAGGGCACTTAGAGCCTTGGATAAGTATTTGTTTAGTTGTCGTTTAAACTGAAATAATAATTTATAATCTTATTCTGTGAGTTCCAGGGGTGCAGTTTTTGACCATGAAATGTGCCAATCTCTGCAATCCCAAATCCTGCAATTTGAGGCATGTAAGCAGATCACTGAGCCTGTGTTGAGCCCTGCTGACGTCAGTGGGGCTCTGTGTGGGTGCAGCCATTCTCCTGCTTGCAATGAATTGCAGGATTGTGACCCAAAATTGCAATGTACCAAGCAGAGGCGGCTCTAGATTTTTTGCCGCCCCAAGCAGGGCAGGCAGGCTGCCTTCAGTAGCTTGCCTGTGGGAGGTCCCCGGTCCCGCGGATTCGGCAGCAGCCTGCGGGAGGTCCGCCAAAGCCGCGGGAGGTCCGCCAAAGCCGCGGACCCGCCACAGGCATGCTGCCAAAGGCAACCTGCCTGCTGCCCTCACGGTGACCAGCAGAACGCCCCCCATGGCTTGCCGCCCCAGGCACGCGCTTGGTGTGCTGGTGCCTGGAGCTGCCCCTGGTACCAACTAGTTGTACCTACAGCCTTCTATGGGAAAATGGCAAACTGCTGCCCTCTAGTGGCTGGCCTATAGACACTAGAACAGGGGTGGCCAACCCAAGCCTGAGAAGGAGACAGAATTTACCAATGTTCATTGCCAAAGAGCCACAGTAATACATCAACAGACCTCATCAGCTCCCTCCTCCCCCTCACTCTCAGCACCTTCCCCTCCCTCCCCACACCTCCCAATCACCTGTTTTGTGGCATGCAGGAGGCTCTAGGTGGGAGTGGGAGGAGCGAGGGTATGGCAGGCTCAGGGGAGGGGACAGGAAGGGGTGGAGTGGAGACAGGGCCTGTGGCAGAGCCAGGGGTTGAGCAGTGAGCACCCCCTGGCACACTGGAAAGTTGGCTCCTGTAGCTCCAGCCCCGGAGTCAGTGCCTATACAAGGAGCCGCATATTAACTTCTGAAGAGCTGCATGTGGCTCTGGAACCACAGGTTGGCCACCCCTGCACTAGAAGCTCTAATTACAGAGCTAGCAGGGATTCTCCTTTAGGTCAAGGAGTAGAAACCTCAATTTTTTTAAAGCTGAAGATCCAGAGTTTTCTCACCATGTGTGACTCTGTGGCCATGACATCTGGGAATAGTTGAGGACTGATGTCTCTGTGGTCATGGAATTGTTATAAACTGTCTGGTCCTTACTCACATTTGGTGACACTGCTTTTCTGATGAAACCTCAAAACACTAGCCCCGTAAGAATGGCTAGTTCATTTGACTGCACCTATCAACATGCACAAGGCCCGCAATTCATTATTCAACCATTCAACCATCTCCTGACCTCTTATCTCAAACTAACACTGACATAACAGCTGGAAGTAGGAAAGGCAATGGAATTATTCTAGAAATGGGATGTTTCTTGGGAGAGTTAAAGGAATAGTGCATGGAAGTTTCCTGTTAAAGAGAAGAAAGGGTGTTTATCTATAGATGAGCTTATTTGGCCTCTAGCACTGTAGTATGTGAACATGTGTCCAATTCAGGAATGAGATGCAGCATTGCCAGGTAACTCAAGGTATCAGGATTGCAGAACTTTCAATCTGCATGCAGTAGCTTGCATGCTATATCACGCAGCACTAAACATCACATTGTACTTTGAGCCTGTCCACCGTGAGCCAATAATGAAAAGCGGGTAGCTGTCTTCAGAGTGGAGGGGGCTGTGGCTGTCAGCTTGGCAGCACTGTCTGAACCAGTCAATCCAGATGACCTTTCTAAGAGTCTTGAAAATGATCACTTCACAGTGGATGTGAATTCATACATCTCTGATGCATGACCAGATGTCATTAACTCCATTGCTGCAACCATCAAAAATGAAAAGTTACTATTTCCAGTACCTATTAAATGTGTTGATGGAGTCCAGAAACGTCCCCAGTAAGAAAGTTGTCTTCCTTAATTATTCTGCCCTCCTGACTGATATCTTTATTTTTACCATCAGTTTTATTTTATTTTATTTTATTTTTTTGCTTTAATCAGTAGGTATTGGCTAGCAATCTACCGGACAGGCCAGGTGCTGGCCCTGAATTTCTCATTCGGACTTCCAGCCACTGCAGGTGTCAGAGATATTAGCTGTACAGTATTGGTTGCAAACACAAAACTTTAAAAATAGGAGGTGATCCAATTAGAGAGAGACTGGGATGTCATCCAGACTGAAGCTGCCCCTGGGCAGTAGAGGAATCATATTACTCTCACAAAGTCATGTTTTAATCTTGAATTCACAAGTAATAACTAGCGGTGCTATCTGGCACTGACTGTGGTGATTTGCCTTCAGAGCTGCTGTGCAGTCAGATCCTGGGCTCCATACAAAGATGATTTGAGAACTCTGTTCTTGTCAAAGTGCAGCGAACTAGCTCACTCTCTACTTCATTCACTCTATTAATCCACTAAGCAGACACCGTGTTGGCGGGCAGACAGCGGAAATGGTTGTTGAAATTACACCCATCTGGCTTAAGCCAGGACAATACTAACACCTCCATGCAGCAGAGCTGTTGTATATAGCTCACCTCGAACACATGTGGAACAACACCTGTGCTAGGACAGGCACTTGCTTTATACACGCGTGGGCTTGTGAAACATTCACAGGGCTGAATATTGTCTGGAAGGAACCAGCCTGAGAACACAAAACTCATTATAGTCCTTGCCTTTGAGGTTTGAGCTCTGGAGTGATGAGTCAATAGGTCAGTCTGCTGGTATGCTCCCTGCTTTAGTAATACATTAATTCCCTGCCTGGCCTGGTTGAGAGACAGGGGAACAATATCAATCTAAGATTTCTTTCTCTTATATCCTTGCCATAATGGAAAGATAATATGTATATAAAATAGGGGTATATGTGTGTCTGTGTGTGTGTATATGTATCTATATATGGATAATTTTATAATATAATAGAGCTGGTTTTTCTTTTGGTTTCTTGGCTCCAGGAACCATTATTAACAAAAATCAACCCCTATTTTAAATCCCTCTCTAAGTTACAGAGATACAGGATGTAATTTCAGCTGTATGAATCTCCTCACATTTGAATTCTCAGG
Organism: Chelonoidis abingdonii; assembly: GCF_003597395.2. Lineage (NCBI taxonomy): Eukaryota > Metazoa > Chordata > Testudines > Testudinidae > Chelonoidis > Chelonoidis abingdonii. The sequence goes on along the minus strand of NC_133771.1, from coordinate 31,878,350 downwards.
AGTCCATATGCAGTTTATCAATTAGTTTTTGCACTTCTTTACTGCCAAGATTTGGCATTTATTTTCTGCTGCAGAGCTTGCCTGAATGATACTGTGCAGGTAGCTTGAGATATAGCATAAGTATATTATGCTTTAGTAGAAGCCTCATTTATCATGTAAATATGCATTCCTCCTATGGAGATGAAACAGCTTGATGAAAAGGCAGGGCGATATCTTGGTTATCTTTCATTTTTAAAGTGGTTAAATGTGCCCATGTAAGGTAGAATTTGAAAGCATTTGTGCCAACCACTGAAGTTTGGACAGTATGTGTCACATCTTGTCATTGATGCCAAGGCTCCATTTTCAACCATGGCAGCATTTTCTGGGAATGAATAAAATCCAAGTGAAAATTGTTGCTAATGCTCTGTTATTGACAGGGTATAATGGAACTCTAAGACTGGCATCTTTGGAAAGGTTATTTATGTCCTCGCTCTTCTATTGTAGGCCTACTCTTCAAATGTTAGTTGGGGCACCAATAAGATACGCAGATCCTACATTTTGGTGCCCACATCACCACGTAGGCATTTTAAAACAGCTATCGCACCACTGTATGGATCCTCAAGGAGCTAACTAGGGGACAGGAGCTTCACAATAGCTGGCTCTAACCTCTCAAATTCACATTGAAGTTTCAAGCCAGTCACTGTTATCATTCATTTATGTTAGAGGGCTGGGCTGCACTGTTTCAAGGTTAAACCTTTCTGTGGATTATCATAGAGACCTAGAGAGTGGCTCCATAATCAAGTGTGTAGTAGGATTTTGCCTTGGACAGAACCTTTATACCTCTCTGGGGTTAAAACCATGGTTGATTTTTCTACCACAGATGGTTTTTCAATTCTTTCTGGAAAATAATATTAAAAAATTAGGTTTACAATATCCTACATGCAAGTGTAAATAACAATCTTAATGGAGGGGCAAAGGGTCTTTGTGCATCTCTTCCATGTAATCTGTATGTACAATTTAAAAATCCCCAGGAACTGTGTACAGGGTATCTTGGGGGACACCCAATGCCCTGGTATTACAACAACTGGAGGAAAGGCTATGCGTGGATGTGCTGACGTGAATTATAGAAGGCGAGGGAGGGGGTTATGAAGACAATAATTCTGCTCTGAATTCCACCAAGAAAAATAAATTGTTAAAAATCAGTCAAGGTGGCTCAAAGGCAAAACCTGCCGACTAACACCTTTAAAACCAAGGCAATGCCCAGTTATGGTACCTTTCTTTAACATATGTTTACCCTCACACATCTCATTCACCACTTTAGTGCTATTTAGGTATTTGCATTACAGTAGGCGCTAGATGCACTCAAAGAAAAAAATTGACAATTTTTGTAACGATCTAGGAAGTAATACAAGAAGTTGCAAGACAAGATGTGTTATTGGTGATGAGAGATTTTAATGTGAAAGTGGAATAGGACTGGAATAGGACTGGAATTCCTAGGCTGGAGCAACAGGCAGATTTGGACTCCATGAAGAAAATGAAAGAGGAGACAGGTTATTGAATTTCTACCTAAGCAAGAAAATGGTGATGACAAAGCTGGTATTTCCACAAAGAAAGCCTCACAGGAAGTGAACTTAGGCTATGTCTACATTATGCAGCTTTTAGCGACATAGCTGTGCCATTACAGCCATGCTGCTAAAAGCCGTACAGTGTAGCCGCTGTTTGTTGGCAGGAAAGAATTCTCCCTCTGGCAAACTTCCACCCCCAATGAGCAGAATTAGTGTTGAAACAAAGTGCCATTCACACCGGTGCTTGTCGTCGACAAAACTTTTGTCTTTCGGGTGTGTGTGTGTTGTTTTTTTTTTGTTTTTAACATTGCTGAACAACAAAAATTTTATCTTTCAATTGCCAGTATAGAGAAAGCCTTAGATAATGCCTGATGGGTAAGTGAAGAACATGATAGACTTTGTACCGGTGAATTGTAGATAGAAATCAAGTGAGCTGTTGTGCAGACCATTTGAGGCCAGTATCAGATTGGATCAAAAATTAGTGCTGGCATCAATGAGGCTGAGAGCAACCAAAAAAATGCCAAGAAATAAGATCTATGACTTGGACAAATTGGAAGAGCCAGATATCAGGAAAGAATACAAGGAAACTATGCAGAAAAATATCAGCTTTCTGGGTGAAAGAAGAAATGAACATTGAAGAGACATGGAACAGTGTAAATAATGGGATAATGAGAACAGCTGAACAAACATTGGGCTACAAGACTGAAACCAAGTTGAAGAACGAATGAAGTGCTACTGTTGAGTCACAAGCACAGGAAGTGAAAGAGAATAAAAAGGAAGCCACAAGTCTGAGAGCTCAGTACAATAGACTGAACAGAGAGAGAAAACGGCAGAGAGGGACAGAAACAACAGTAAAAGCAAACACTGTCAAGAATCAGAAGAATACATGAGAAATGGGACATGGGTTGCATTGCAAGATAAGAGAACTGAGTTAAATATATGAATTGAAGATGTCAACAGTGAAAGACAAGTGCAGTCAAATAATTAAGAATGAACAAACAAAGAATGAGCGTTGGAAAGAATGTTTTGAAGAGTTGTACAACATACAGAACCTAGTTGATGAAATGGTTGTAGAGAAGCTTCTCATTCCCAGTATGAAAAAGGGAGGTCAGATGCCAGAACAAGTAAAGATCTCAACAGAAAATTTGAAAAAGAAAAAAGTGCTTAGAAGTGATAACTGCAGAGCTCTTGCAAGCAGGTCAGAAACCCAAAGTAAAGGCAATGCCCAAGACATTCATCAAGATCTACAAACAAGATCAAGTGCTGAGTGAATGGGGGAATGCAACAATAGTGCTGATCTATGAAAAAAGAGATAAGATTGAGTGCAAGAATTATAGAGGAATCAGCTTATTGACTGTTCCAGGAAAAGCATTCACCAAGGTGTTCCAGAGGAGAATGAAGAGGTACGTGGAAGTGGCGCATGCACAGAAACAGGCCAGATTTAGCCCAGGATGAAATATAATATATATAGATCCACTATTTGAGATAAGGCAGAAGTCGGAGAAGCACACATAACAGGTTTGGGTTCAAGTATCAGAGGGGTAGCCATGTTAGTCTGGATCTGTAAAGGCAGCAAAGAGTCCTGTGGCACCTTATAGACTAACAAACGTATTGGAGCATGAGCTTTCGTGGATGAATACCCACTTCGTCGGATGCATGCAGGTTTGGGTTGTGGTCTAACCACTTCAAACAGGCTTTTGATGCCATAGCCTTTGGCTGAAAGGGTTAAGTTTTGAGAATCTGTGGCACCCCAGAAACTGATGAAGCTAGTTGAAAATATCTGCAACTAGCCGATGAGTGTAGAGAGAGTAGACAAGGAGCTGACAGAATGATTCAGACAAGGATATGTGCTATCACCATCACCAGACTTGTTCAACTTGGCACTAGAAGCAACAATTTCTATAGCACTGAGAGATGAAATGGGAGGACAGCCTTAGCTTCACTGAAGATATTGAACTCATAGTATTGTCTAATGAGGATTGACAGAGAATAACTGACAGGGTAGACCAGACAGCAGAAAATTCAGACTGAAGATCAGCATGGAGCAGACAAAAATTATGGTAATAGGGAGACCAGATGAAGAGGTAAAGATCAAAGTCAGAGACACAAAACTAGAACAAGGGGAAACATTTGTAAACTTTGGAGGACTAGTATTGAAGAATGGGAATTGTGAAGATGATGTGAAAAGAACTGGATGAGCCACCACTGCATTAAAAATACTCAGTAAGCTCTGGAAGGCTAAAGCCCTTTCAATAAAAAGAGAAATGAACTCACTCAGGGGAATACTGAGAGTTTCAAGATTGCAGAAAATAAATAAGGAAGTGAAATGAAAATGGCTAGAACAAGAAATAAAGATGTTGCAGAAGATTCAAGAAAGACAACTCTGAGAGTTTGGACACATGTCAAAAATGGACCCGGAAAGGATACCTCACATGGTGATACACGCCAGAATGTATGGAGCTAGCAGTCGAGGAAGACTGAGGATGCATTGCATAGAAACAATAAAGAATGAAACAGAACAAAAGGGTTCATAGATTAATGAAGTTGGTACAAGACACAGTGGTGGACAGTCTTCATTTGGTCCCATCAGTGCTGCTGAGCTGATGGAAAGGAATGGAAGGAGGACAACCTAGAGGGTCCCACCAGAATTGGGGTCCCATTTTGCTGAACATTGGACAAACAAATATTAAGAGACAGTTTCTGCCTGAAAGGATGTGTGTTCTAAACAAGCAGTAAACTCAAAAATACCAAAACAAAAAATACAAAATAATGTGGTGTAGCTGTTCTCTTCCCCCATCCCGGATCCAAGTCAGCACAACAATTTCTTTGTCTCTCCCTCTGAGACACCCTACTTGTCAGGCGGCTTCTGATTCCTTCTATAGGTCTTGAGTGACCTTTCTCAGTCTGTTGGCTGCTTTCTGAAGAGAGAGACTCTTGTTGCTATGGCAATTGGAGCCAAAAGCAGAGTTTCAAACAGAAGACTTTGGAGAACAGATTTATTTATTTGTATTGGATTCATTGTTGCAAAAGAGACTGTACTTTCCTGAGTCCCCCATTCCCATGTTAGCACCGCAAGGAAAGACTGGCAGGACTCACAGGCAAATGAAACCCTATGGGTTTTACTATCATTGTAATGTGCTATTGTCTTAAAAATGTAACTTTTACCACTACTTGGAGGGTACAGTGCCTTATTTATTACTCATTTATTACAGGCAGGGAGCCTTGGGGAAGCAATTGTTTCCCTTCTCCCTGAAGGAGAGGGGAAACAAACCATCTGACAGGGGTTTACATTTGAGCATGGGTGTGTGGAATTGGATGTGCGCAGTCACAGGTGGTTCTGTGTTAGACCTGAGACAGAGGTTGTGTGGTTGTGCATTTGGTGGGCTGGATATGTTAGCTGGTGAAAGCACCATAGGTATCAATTATATCAACGAAGGGTTTGGCCGTGTGTGTGTGTGTGTGAGAGAGAGAGAGAGAGAGAGAGAGTTAAAAGGTGGTCTGGATATTAATGTCATCTTAGCTGGAAGTTCCCTTGAATTTCAATGGTTGTCCCAATATGAAATGCATTGAGCCCCTTTACAGTAAGTTAGCCAACTTTCCTGGGTGTGTATGACCATGAAATGGCCACTTACATGGCTGTGGCTATTTGAGCAAACAAATACAGAATTTGGCTGTCCTATTGAGGCACCCAGGGCTTAAAAATCAGTCCTCCCATTTTTTATTTTCTGCTGTTGGAAACCTCTGTTTTGCATTCATACATGCTTAACAAACAGAGGAGGAAAATCTGCCGCGGCTGTTCACTTGACAAAAATTTGCAAAACAGATTTAAGTCTGAACAGTTGTAAGTTGAGACTGACTGATTGAATAAAAATTAAAAACAAACAAAACTGAGCACATCGTCACATCACAGGCATCCTGACAGAAGCTCAGGATAGATGGTAGGGTGTTCCTGTTTGATGTTTCCTCTTCCTTCCTCTAAAAGGCCTGTGTGTTGCCAAAATATTTTCCCTATTCACACAACAACGAACTCCTGGAAGGTCAGTTTCTGCCATTCGATGCCCATGGGTCTCCGTCTCTCCCATTGTAGTCATTAGAGGCTTATCTGTGTAGAATTTGGCATCACTGTTAACTCCTGGAATTTTTCCTCCATTTGCATTTGCAAGTATCAGAGGGGTAGCCATGTTAGTCTGGATCAGTAAAAGCAGCAAAGAATCCTGTGGCACCTTATAGACTAACAGACGTTTTGGAGCATGAGCTTTCGTGGGTGAATACCCACTTCGTCAGATGCAGGTAGTGGAAATTTCCAGGGGCAGATATATATATGCTAGCAAGCAAGCTAGAGATAACGAGGTTAGTTCAATCAGGGAGGATGAGGCCCTGTTCTAGCAGTAGAGGTGTGAAAACCAAGGGAGGAGAAACTGGTTCTGTAATTGGCAAGCCATTCACAGTCTTTGTTTAGTCCAGAGCTGATGGTGTCAAATTTGCAGATGAACTGAAGCTCAGCAGTTTCTCTTTGAAGTCTGGTCCTGAAGTTTTTTTGCTGCAGGATAGCCACCTTAAGGTCTGCTATAGTGTGGCCAGGGAGGTTGAAGTGCTCTCCTACAGGTTTTTGTATATTGCCATTCCTGATATCTGATTTGTGTCCATTTATCCTTTTCCGTAGTGACTGTCCAGTTTGGCCGATGTACATAGCAGAGGGGCATTGCTGGCATATGATGGCGTATATTACATTGGTGGACGTGCAGGTGAATGAACCAGTGATGGTATGGCTGATCTGGTTAGGTCCTGTGATGGTGTCGCTGGTGTAGATATGTGGGCAGAGTTGGCATCGAGGTTTGTTGCATGGATTGGTTCCTGAGCTAGAGTTACTATGGTACGGTGTGCAGTTGCTGGTGAGAATACGTTTCAGGTTGGCAGGTTGTCTGTGGGCAAGGATTGGCCTGCCACCCAAGACCTGTGAAAGTGTGGGATCATTGTCCAGGATGGGTTGTAGATCCCTGATGATGCGTTGGAGGGGTTTTAGCTGGGGGCTGTATGTGATGGCCAGTGGAGTCCTGTTGGTTTCTTTCTTGGGTTTGTCTTGCAGTAGGAGGCTTCTGGGTACACGTCTGGCTCTGTTGATCTGTTTCCTAATTTCCTCGTGCGGGTATTGTAGTTTTGAGAATGCTTGGTGGAGATTTTGTAGGTGTTGGTCTCTGTCTGAGGGGTTAGAGCAGATGCGGTTGTACCTCAGTGCTTGGCTGTAGACAATGGATCGTGTGATGTGCCCGGGATGGAAGCTGGAGGCATGAAGGTAGGCGTAGCGGTCGGTAGGTTTTCGATATAGGGTGGTGTTAATGTGACCATCACTTATTTGCACCGTGGTGTCTAGAAAGTGGACCTCCCGTGTAGATTGGTCCAGGCTGAGGTTGATGGTGGGGTGGAAGTTGTTGAAATCGTGGTGGAATTTTTCTAGAGTCTCCTTCCCATGGGTCCAGATGATGAAGATGTCATCAATGTAGCGTAGGTAGAGAAGGGGCGTGAGTGGACGAGAGCTGAGGAAGCGTTGTTCCAGGTCAGCCATAAAAATATTGGCATATTGTGGGGCCATGCGGGTGCCCATAGCAGTGCCACTGATCTGGAGATATATATTGTCATCAAACTTGAAATAGTTGTGTGTGAGTATAAAGGCACAGAGCTCAGCAGCCAGTTGTGCTGTGGCATCATCAGGGATACTGTTCCTGACAGCTTGTATTCCATCTGTGTGTGGGATGTTTGTGTAGAGAGCCTCTACATCCATGGTGGCTAGGATGGTGTTTTCTGGGAGGTGACCAATGCATTGTAGTTTCCTCAGGAAATCAGTGGTGTCACGGAGATAGCTGGGAGTGCTGGTGGCATAGGGTCTGAGTAGAGAGTCCACATATCCAGACAGTCCTTCAGTGAGAGTGCCAATGCCCGAGATGATGGTGCATCCAGGATTTCTGGGTTTGTGGATCTTGGGTAGTAGATAGAATAACCCTGGTCGGGGCTGTGAGGGTATGTTGATTTGTTCCGGTGTTAGTGTAGGGAGTGTCATGAGTAGCTAAAACCCCTCTATGTGCCTAGAACTTTAGATAATGCATTATTAAAAAAATAAAGATTGCTCAACAAAACCATCCCGTCCAAGAATCAGAAATAAATCCACAGTACATTTGTGGGAGAAGCAAGAGACTTGTATCAGAGGGGTAGCCATGTTAGTTGGGATCTGTAAAAGAAGCAAAGAGTCTTGTGGCACCTTATAGACTAACAGACATATTGGAGCATGAACTTGTATGACAATGGGCTTATCTGCTTTGCTATGTTTGTTTTTTTTTTAAACCTTCTGTTGAGCTTCTCCTCTGGTGAGCATGCCATGGAAACAGCTGCATCTGCCCGAACAAACACTTTGCAACTTAATGACCATTCTCTTGAAAATACCACTATAAAAAATTCAGCACTTGCAAGCAGTTTATGAAGTCCTGTTACATTCTGACCTACAACTTTAAATCAAAACAGTTGCTAGCTAATTACTCTGTGGAGCCTAAGAAGGAGAGCGACACACAGCTGGTGGTTCTGGTACTGGTAAATGAAGGTTGAGAGGTGAATAGTAGTGGTTCTTTGAGTTAAACCCCAGGATGCTAGGGAATAATGCAATTAGGAGGCAATTGGAACTGCATTGCCAGTGGTGATGTTGAGAGTTGCACGGAAACAGTAATGAGGTAATTTATGGTTTTTCCTTGTTGCAATGGCTTGCTGTCATGTTCACCACCCCAAACCCACCGTTTCATTACAATAAAACTAGTCATTAAAACGGCAGGGAAAGGCTTGATTCAGATATCTCATTATGAGAAAATTTTAAACAGAAAAGACAGCTTTATACATGGGACTGAATGGAATTTGTGAGCTGAAATTCTACAGGCTCCATCCTGCACTACTGGTGGGAATTTGGCCATTAACTCCACAAAGGTCCCAAGTCATTCTCAGGCCTATACTGAATAAGACTGAAGGATCCCAGCAACAGAAAGTTTGACTTGTGAGGCAGCTGTGTCAGTGGGAAGAAAGCTCTCCTCCCTTGTGAGGCCTCTCACTGGGCTAACAGGCCCAAATGAATCACACTGGCTGGAAACAGGCCAGGGCCAGCCAGGGGATGTGTTGATTCCATGCATCTCCTTAGCGCCTCTGCCACTGAGACTCCTGTGAGTGTCAACCATAAATTAAAGCTGCTCTCCCCTGGAGGAAACCCTAAAAGAGAACAGGTGGTGGAAACGCAAGCACTACTATCTGATTCAGGGAGGTGTAAATTGCACCCTGGTGAACCAAGTCCTGGGTATGCTACATGGTTTTCCACATATAACATAAAAGGCAGTTTGAAGAAAACAAAAAGAGAACCACAACAATGTAATGTAGGCAGAAAAAGTAGGTTTGAGAGGGGCCACAGGATCTGGTAATGTGAGCCTCAGATTCTGAAGCAGGAGATCTTCAATGCTAATCCTAGCTTTGCTGCTGACTCACCTTATGCCCTTGGGCAAGTCATGAACCACTCTGTGCCTCAGTTTCCCTGTGTATAATACCTGTTGTGAGGTTTAGTTAACACTTGGACACTGCTATATGAGTGCTAAGTATTATTAATTTACCATTTTTGTACATACTATTGAACATCTGTCACTCTGTGAAGAACATTTTTAAAGTAAAGGTCCTAATGCAGTTGCAGCTTTCATGTTGGAATGGGTGAGCCCATTAGGGTAGAATAAGAACTATCCCCAAATTCTGTCCCTATGAACTGAACTGGTCCTGCGATCCAAAAAAGTCCCTTTAACCTTTAGATTGCCTCTTACTATCCTGTGCGCCTTGCCAGTCTCACCCTAATCTGTAAACACTAACATACAGGAAAGAGTCTGTTCTCGTGATGTTGCAAATCTGGCTTTGCATAGTCACTATGACTGGGTTAGCTGGGAGTAAGAATAAACATTCCAACACTGGATTTCAATGGGAAAAGTAGCTGGCTTTGAACATGGCTTTTAAGTAAACTTGCATATTTAAAAATGTGTGTGTAAATGGAGGTTTCTTTCTAAGTTAGCTTGGATTTTTTATATGTTATAGGCAGAAGGGAGCTTGGATTTGTGCATTAATTTAGATAATCTCTATTCTCTCTACCGATAACCAGCGCTCTGCTATATGCTTCCTCCAGTCACTTGCAGACTGAACAGAACGTACTATTATTGTTTTCTTTTTTCCCCATTTATAATGCATATGTTAAAAGTGCTTTTTCTAGGCTTTGTATGCCTTTGCTGTACATTCAAAATGCAACCACAAAAATAATTTAAACCAGCAGCTGCTCTTCATCCCACAACCAGAAAATACCTGACTAATGGTCGCCCTTCATCAGTTCCTCTATCCTGCCACTAGATACGAGAAATGTGGCCACCAGTGCACAGATTATGATGGTAGAGGTAATGGAGGAGAATCAAGTTGTCTAATGGGTTATTTAGAGGGTAGAACTTGGACCACAGTGTTGTGAACTACTTATGTCGAACTATCTATTTGATCTTGTGTTTATCTGTGACACTGAGTACCTTTCCCAGACCTGAAGAAGAGCTCTGTGTAGCTTGAAAGCTTGTCATTCTATCAGACAGAAGTTGGTCCAAAAAAGATATGACCTCGCCCACCTTGTCTCTCTAATATCCTGGGACTGACATGGCTACAACAACCCTGTATATGCAAAGTTTAACAGATAATGGGATTTCTGTGCTTGCATCTCATGTACCATCTTGTTCCTAACACCTCATAAATGTGCCAACCTGCCAAACAATTGAAATGAATTGCTAGAAGTTCCTGGAAACTTAACACTGTCAGCTTCATAGTCCTGACCCCTCTTGTTAAAGTTTCCCTATTCAGTGCCAATGAGTGGCACTTGAATTCGTCCCTGACAAATGTTTCACTTTTTACTGCAACAATGATCTGAATGTTGGATGTCAGTAGTTGTCACTTGTGCTTGTTTATGTATGGGATGTATATTGGAAATACATGATGATCTTATGGAAGGGGCAGAGAGGTCCTATCTTTATTAGTTATCTTTCCTCTCTCTGTTTCCATACATGGTAATCTACATTTTAAAACCTGCCTTGGATTCCCAGCCACATGACAATAATTTTTCTCTCAGCATAAGCAACTACTATCAAGGAAAATGGTGAGAAGCTATTTTTTTCCTGAGTAATTTACATTGTTTTTGCTGCTAAAAATGGGTCTGGTGTTATGTACCATATAGTAGCTGTTCAAAACACACTAGTCTCATTGTGGGAGCAGGAAGTATCAGTCTTTTCGTCAAGGCCAGGAAGTTGCTCTTCCTACATGGTAGGAAGTTCCAACTGTATTGTTTTGGAATTGTCTGATTCTCAGACTGCTTCTCATGCTCTGTGGGGTAAAATCTCAACTAAGAAAACTCTGGGAAAGTAGCTATACTGTGGCAAGTGTCACTGCAAATGTACCATTTCCTGAGCCCTGACTACAATTGGGCTCACGTGACCATACAGAGCAGTGTGAAGTAGTATTGAAGGCAGTTACATTCTGTGCTGGCGTAAGAGAACACCCACACTGATGTGATTACAGGAGAAGGGCCTTACAGTTTAAACTCTTTAGGTCAGGGTGTGTGTATTCATATACGTGTAGCACTGTGGGTACTATGCAATACAAATAATCCTTAAGGGAAGAATTTTCAAACATGTCTAAGACCCATTTTCAAAATGACTTAAGCAATTAGGAACCTATTGGGATTTAGGCTCCTAAGTGTTTGTTGCTTTAGAAAATGGGACTTTGGCACTTTTAAAAATATTTAGGTAAAATTTTCAGATCAGACCTCGTATTTGCCTACAAAACATACAAGCCAAATAAGCCAATGCACATGCAAAGCACCTATTTTGGAATGCACAAATTAATAATCGAATGCACACTGTCCATGTGCAGGTGAAGCTGCCTACCTGCTTCCAGGAGCATGTTTGGAAGGGAAAACTTGGTTGTCTATTTTTTTAAAAAAGTTTGGCCTTTTATGCTATTGGGATAAATAATGAGATGAAATTTTACTCAATATTTTCATTCAATTAAAGTATCTTTTTAACCAATTAACCCTTCTATCTCATGTCTAAGGAGATATAGCCAGATGACAGCTCAAATCACACATCACTATTTAATGCCTGTTTTCAGGTTTAAACATCACATTTTTGTTTTCAAGCTGTTATATAAATGTCCTTTAAAATGACTTGTAGATAGGCTTGCATGCTGTGTAATTGCAGAACCAGTTGGGACACGTCATGAACAGCATTGTTTGGTAAGAGCGTGTCTATACACCTACATCCATTTGATGTTATTTTGTATGCATATATCTATAAAAACAGACATATCCTTACCCTTTTTGTTACTAACAATAAGACACCAGCAATTCCAAACAGTTCAGGAGAAAGAACTAATTTAAGGGTTGTAAAGCACATTACAGGAGAGACTGTAAAAAACTCAAATGACAAGGAAAATCAAGAGGAGTTGGGTGCCTACCATCCCTTTGTATCACCAAAAATTTCCCATTCATATTCTCCATATAGAGTCCAATCCTGCAAATCTGTATTCCTATGAATATACCTTACTCACCTGAGTAGCTCCTGGACTGTTTGTGGGAGTAAATGTAACTTGTGTGATGCAGGATGACGCCCACTGCACCTTCCACTTCAGTACAAACTTTAGTGACAAGTTCTGATCCCCCTGTTCATGCTGAGTTGCATCCTGCTCCTCAGATGGGCACATTAACGCCAATGAGAGTACAAGCAGCTGGTCCATAGCATGCAGAACCTGCCTCCTCTTCATTGCTGCGCCTAGTGGGACAAAGTGGAAAGCAACAGAAGTAGAGGCTTGACCCAGAATAACCAGTAACACTGTGCTAATTGTGTTCATGGGGTGACAGCCTCTAGTGAGAGGGTGAGAGTTGTTCTTTTGTGTATTCCTGGGTAGTGACATTTCCTCACCAGTTAGAAGTGGGAGTGGCTAAGAAGAGATCTGGCGTCTTTCTAATTAATATCAGGTTGTTTGGAGAGATTGAACCAGCCTTTTATTTTGCTATAAAGAATTTCACAATTTCAGCCTGAGCATGCCACACAAGAATCGGAAGCTCATGGTTATTAATACTCTGCATTTAGTGCTTCCAATCCAAAGATTTCAAATTGCTTGGCAAAGTGGGGAATTACTACTATTATCTCTGTAGTCCAAGTGAAGAAATCACCTCAAGGTACAAGCGACTTTTATGAGGCCACACAGCAGCTCAGAGATAGGAACAGTTCTCCTTGACTTCAATCCCAATGAGCTAACCACATTCACCTCCTCTAAGCTATTGGGAATAGAAAGTTTGGAAAATTGTTACTCTGGAAAAACTGCATCATAGGGCTTGTCTTCACTACCAGGGAGATGGACGCTGCTGCAATTGATGCAACAGGGATCAATTTAGCAGAACTAGTGAACACTCACTAAATCGACGGCAGAGCACTCTCCAGTTGAGTTCGGTACTCCAGCTCCCTAGGAAGAGTAAGGGAAGTCGACTGGAGAGTATTTCCCATAGATGCAGTGCAATGAAGATGCCGGGGTAAGTCGACCTAAGCTATGTCGACCCAAACTACGTTATTCACATAGCTGGAGTAGTGTAACTTTGATCGACTTACAGCAGTAGTGAAGACAAGCCCTTAGTGACCTATTTCAGTGCTTCCCCACTCGCTGATTTACTTGCCTGTTGTCTTTCCTCTGTGCATAACTTTAAGAATAGGAGAGAACCACACACACACAATTGGGTTCCACGTAACCACATTTACAAACTACACAAACATACAATGCCTAGATACATAATGTATACGCTGCTGCTCTGTTAGGTTCTGCTGGCTTCTGCGACACAAAACAAGAAGGCCCACTAGAAGCATCCCATATTATTTAAAGGGTTGTTAAAGGGATGTTACCAAATTCCTATACACCCCCAGTAATTGTACTTCAGCCTTCTGTGATTGATATTCTGTGCTCCCCCTTGTTATCTTAATAATGACTCGCAGAGTTGGGCCTTAACCAGCTACTGGCGCCCTCTTCAATGTCAACCAACAGTGAAGCTTGTCTGCTCCAACAGATTGGTTGTCTGGAGCAGTCAAAGCTCCATGACTGGCTAATGCAGACACATTTAAGTGGGAGTTTGCAAGCACTGGTTGATATGACCACAGTCTCGGTCTAGTAAACTTGTACAGTTGCCCGGAAAGGTTGGGGAAATAGTGACCTGGTTGATGCACGAGACACTTTTACAACAGAGTTTGGTGCCAAAGAGATGGTTGTGAAAAATCAAATCAGGTAATGAACCTGCCCTTCCATAATATATTACTACATAAGATATCACTAGATAGAAGTGGAACTTTGTTTTTTAGATGCTTATCTTTCTTCTTCCATGACATAAAGCGCTTCTGGGCTGCAGGCCAAACCAGACAAATCTGTATTGATTTTCCTCTGTTCAGGCCCATCATTATTCTGAATTGCTCAGCCCCAGGTCAGTCTATGGGATGAAATCCAGCCCTTCTTGCACAAAGTCTAAATCAGCCAGCAGAGAATCAGGCAGAGGTGGGAGAAATGGAATTCAAACACACATGATCCTGTAGCCAGACACCAGGCCAGCCCATCTGTGACTGCTATTCCAGTCTCTGGGCTGGATTTCTATCTGCAGCGCCTCTCCATTCCCTTTTGGGATGCTTTGAGTCACTGGATTTGCATAATCATGTATTCTGTGAGTCTTGCTTTAGCCTCTCTTTTAACCAGTACAGCACCGCCCCAGGGGTCAAAGTATATACAGGTCATCTCTGTGTTTTCTCTCCTCCCTCATACAAAGCCCCACTACTGGCCTTTAGCGGTGCAGAAACCATGCACTCTGTACCACAGTGAATTCATTTTGTCTGAGTAAGAGCTAAAAGACTACTTGGCTCAAATCTTGTAAAGCACTTTGGTGTGAAAGACATTATAGAAATCTAGGATATTATTGGGTGCATGAAACCTGCAATGCTTACAGTACCTCCTGTAATTTAACTGCTGCTCATTTCCTTTTAAACTTGAGTGGTTTGACCAGTCCATGTTGTCATATTTCAGGACTTTGGTGCATGATAAAATTTTAGCATAGTTTCATGGAAGGTATTGCCTGGTTCACACATTATCTGTCAGAAAATGCGTGCACTTGAGTATTTAGGAAAAGGGGTAATTTTAAAGGATCAAGCAATATTGTGCCTCAATGTTTTAATTAAGTGCATCTTTAATTTAAGTGATTTGCTGTCATATTTTCCATATGCTCTTAATTTAAACAGTTCTGCCTTCATCGCATAATAATTTAATCGCATAGTACCATTATGGCAGGTGTTCCACAATTATCCTGAGCTATCTGTATTTTAAGGAAAAGCAATGTTTAGCATTTATAACGAGCATTCCACTGCCAGTTTTGTTTTGCATTTTCAAGAGCTAAGAAACTGGTGTATGATCACGTTCTTTATAATGCATCAGGGAGGAAGATAATCAAACTACTGCTCTTACTGTGGTGTAGTAAATATTAGGGTTAGCTGGTTGGGCAATTATTATTTTCCCTCTGAAATTTTTTGACGAACATGGATATTTTTTTCACAAAAATTTCTTTTTAATCAAAATTATTTTTTTTTAAAGTGGATGGAAAATTTTCAACTAACTCTAGTAATAAACAAATCGTGATGGCTATAAGCCATGTGTTTGTCAGTAATGGCGTAGTATCACGATGACTACGAACATCTGTGTGCATGTAAGTGCTGATCGCATTCTCAGAGCAACAAACAGCCCCAAAGTAAATACGGTCCCTGCCCTGCAGTGCCTATGGTCTGACAGTTAGACTCATAGGAGATATGATGGGCTGATAAAGCCAAAGGAAGGTATAAGCTGGTGTTTTATTCTCTTTCCCTTTCAACTTCAGTGTGTAGTTTTGGCTTTAAGAGGAATGTATGGAAAATAGAATTTGTTTTTAAAGACTCTTAAAGGGAACTGAAATGTGTTGACATTGATATAGAAACAGCGGCAAAATGAGGACTGATGCATGCAGGGCATTAAGCAGCAGGTCACAACTTTTATTGATCTTTAACACAAGGCAGAGGTGCTCCCGCCCATCACGCATACTCTCCTGTATCAGGCATTTAATTGGTTCCAGTGTGGGGGTTACAGGGCTTCTTACCATATAACCCGTAATGTGGGGTGGTTCTCCTCAGCCTATCCCGCACGACTCGGTACTCTCTGAGTCCTAGCAACCTCCCTGCTGAGAGGTGCAGCAGGGTGAGGATCTTGGCCCGTGAGGCCACGAAATCTGACCTCAGCCTGCAAAGATCACAACCTCTCACCCTATCACATGAGCTCAAATCCCATCACCAAATGTCCGGTCTTTTACATCTGGGAACTGTTCATTTTATTCTCTTAACCACATTGGAAACCAGCCACGAGTTGCAAAGAATAAACACCACTACCCCAGTATCTAAGGCCACGTCTACACTACGCGCGAAAATCGATTTTAGATACGCAATTTCAGCTACGAGAATAGCGTAGCTGAAATCGAATATCTAAAATCGATTTACTTACCCGTCTTCACCGCGCGGGATCGATGTGCGCGGCTCGCCATGTCGATTCCGGAACTCCATTTGTTTTGGTGGAGTTCCGGAATCGATCTAAGCGTGCTCTGGGATCGATATATCCCGTCCAGATCAGACACGATATATCGATCCCCGAGCAATCGATTTTAACATGCCGATACGGCGCGTAGTCTAGACGGGGTGTCAGTTAGGTACTAAGCATGTTCCTATTTATCTCACTGTGGCTTGAAGGGGCTGCAAGGAAAGCAAACTCCCTAGTCCTCTACCAATTGGCCCATGAGAGAGAAAATTCCTTTCTGCTCCCCTATATAGGTGATGGCCTATACTCGCAGCACCTGCCAGGCTGGATTCTCATTCCTAGTTTGGGTTGGCAGGGTGGGTTGCTGGAATGGAGCCGAAAGATGCTCCACATGGCCCCTGCACGGGGCTAAATCCTGGGAGCTGGGGAATGCTGGCCAATCAGCACCCCTCACCTCCAGCTGGCCAAAGGATGCCAGAGACTCCCAAGGGACCCTGCCTTGTACTAGGACTGTCCCGCTTTCACCACTGGCCTTATCAATTTCCCCTACTAGTTGATCCGAGAGGATGGCAATTTTATAATGTTTTAGCAAAGCTATATTTCTGGTGTGTCCATTGCTATGGAAAGGATGGGACTCATGTAGTCAACACAAACAGGATTCTTTATTGAGATCCAGGGAACCCCCAGAGACACACTTTCTCTAACTTGCAGACTATGGTATGCAGCTTGTGCTGCACAGTATTATTGCACAGGGTCTGTCAAAGACCTGGCCTGGATTGATGACTCCATTAATTTTCTTCTTAATCCCTAAATCCAAGGTGAGATTATGTTTGGACATGTAAGCGCAAAAGACATTCCAGTTACCATTGTCTCTCCTAGAATTTACAACAGAGCTGTAAGAGTTGAGGGGGCCAAGAACTCTATAAACTATGTCTGAAGAATTGGGATCTAAGGTAAAAACAGTAGTTACCTCAGAAATATAACTGAGTTAATCCAAAGATGGACGAGTCAGTGCTGGGGATGATGCCAAGCACAATGATGAGGATACGTAGGCATGATATTAATACAAGCAGTAATAATAATCGTACATAGCTGCTGCTGGGTATCCAGGGACAGGAAAGCAGGCTGTCTGAAATGGTGATATTTGTGTAGTCCTGTGCCTCCCTGGCGTAGTTTAGCTAAGAAAAGGTCATTTGCACTAGAGCTGCACACCATAAACAATCCCTCTGTTCATCTGTTGGGTACATAGGCAGGCCGTGTTGCGTGACAAACTGACACTTCTGCCCTTGTCTAAATGTGGGTAGTGACAAATTTAAAGCCTGCGATGGTTCACTTTCCTCATTTGAGTGGGAAACAATCAGGATGAACTTTGTTCTGACATTTAATCTATAACTGGGTTTGCAGCAGTTTAATGGCTAGACTAATAAATTTGATAATGCTGATAAGATATTTTTAGCTGACATCATTGTGTTGGTGTGTATTCAGACTTCTCTGAAGAGGCGGCTGTGTGTTTTTCGTATAAAAACTCAATGAAATCATTTACATTTATGCTGCTATTAATTTACCAAATTCCTCCAAGTAGAAATAAAATACCTATTCTTGATTTAACACAAACTGTGGGGGAGGGTAGAGGAGGGTGAGTGCGAAGTAGGCCTTTAACATCACATGGTAGGATTAAAGGGAAGGCTCAGTTTTCATAAGGCTGGAAAATGCTGGCTTTAGGGGTAAAGGAGATGATTCAATGTTTCCTACATATACATAAGGACCATGCAAAGTGTTTTCATTTTTAGAATCTTTGGCTGGAGGGAGGCGGGTAAATGTGTTAGAAAATGGTTTAAAGTGTAAATATGACATTACTTGTATGTACTGTGTGATATAGGAGGCCCGGCTGTTCAAATAAATTGCTGATGTCAGTATTGCACAAAAATGCTATTTACCAGTAATTCTTTTCATGTTGTTCATTTAGCTGGTACTGGAGTCTTTTCAAAACGCCTACCTTTTGGCATCATTCTTTTCTGGATATTATAATTACCCATTATTATAATATTGTACATGGACCTTTATTTATAACAGGGGGAAAGCTGAACACCTCGTCTGATGTCGCATCTCTGAAGGAGATCAGTTGGTCCCAGGCTCTGCTTTGGTAGCATCCTGTTGTTGATTAAACTTTACAAGAGGCTACATCTGGTTGTACACTGAAGAGAATTATGGCGTTAGATGAAAGTGTTGAGTGCATGGCTTGGTACTGAAACAAAGGGTCAGCTCAGAGTACGAACATAAATGAATGGAAGAGGACATTTATAAATGTGTATTAGTGTATTATCCCCAAATGCCTTTTAGCTGACTCTTTACAAAATCTAGGCAGGTGGTCTGCTTATTCATCCACACATCAGCACTGGGGGAGTGTGGTCCAGGTAACAGGAGAGGCCAGAGCTACTTGTAATCTTAGATATGCCAGTCAGTCAGCTTCTTCATCACTGCCAAGATGTTCCGTATCCGTATGAATTGTCTTCTCAAATATACTTTAAAAAAAAAGTGTCTTAGGGGTTTTACGAAAGAAGATAAAAATAGTGGCGTAGTGATTTGAAGCCTCAGGTTTGAAATGTGTAAAGTCCCAAGAATCATAAGTTACATCTACTTTGCAGAAAACCTCCGCAGCAGAGAGCCTCAGAATCCAGGTTAACTAATTTGTGCTTGTGCTACAGGGCTAAAAATAGCAGTTTAACCATTCCCACTTGGATTGGAGCCTGGTCTCTGAAGCCCAGTGAATGGAGAAGGTCTCAGAGCCTGGGTTCCAGCCTGAGTGGGAATGTCTAGACTGCTATTTTTAGTCCTATAGCACGAGCCACAGATGCCTGAGCTACTTGCCCCAAGCTCTGAGACTCACTGGCACGATGTGGTTTTGGCAGTGTAGATGTACCTTTAGTCTCAAAATATCAGAAGGATCAATTTAGCCCTTCAGCTTCTTGAGGGTTTACATTTTTGTCTAGTTCAAAAGGAATGATTTTGGGGAAGGTCTATGGCCAGTGTTACACAGTAGGTCAGACTAGATGATCACAATGGTTCCTTCTGGCCTTAGAATTGAAACGTTCATGGAACTCAGAGCTGATCCTTCATCTGAGACCTTAGGTTCTTGATTTTTTTTATCTGTTCTGCCTGGGCATTAAATATTGTTTTTGGTAAGAGAAGGAGTCAGCCCCTCTCTCTTCAGCTGGAATGTTCTTGATTTCTTCTATTACTGTTGTACAGTCTGCCATGTTGATGGCTGGCTGCATTTCAAAGTTGCTGTTGGCATATAGGGCCTGATTCAAAGTCTTTGGAAGTCAGTGGGAGTATTTCTATTGACCTCAATGGGCTGTAGGTCAGGGACACAGTGTGCTTCACAAAGCATTGCTTTCAGCTGATCCTGTAACCCCCAATCCCCAAGATCTTGGTAAATGTTCTGTTGCAACGCCAAGGCTAGGTCTTCACTATAGACCTATATCGGTATAACTATGTTGCTCAGTGTGAAAAATCCACATCTCTGAGTGATGTAGTTATACCAACCTAAGCCCCCATGTAGATCGTGTACCACCTCTCAGGGAGGTATATTAACTACACTGATGGGAGAAGCTCTCCCATTGGTATAGGACCATCTTTACTTAAGCACTGCAGTTTAGCTTCATTCATTACAAATCCATCACAGAGCGCTGGAAGGAACGCTACCAAAAGCTTCTAAATCGAGAATCAATTGTGACTGACAACACCATCAACTCCATCTCTCAGCACCCAATCAGAGAAACTCTTGCCAAGCCACCGACACCTGAGGAGATCTGTAAAGCAGTTAAACAAATGAAGAACAATAAAGCATCAGGTCCTGATTGCATACCAGCTGAAATACTGAAAGTAGGGGAGGCGAAACACTAACTGATCCTCGAAATCTGGCGCACTGAAGAAATCCCTGCTGGCTTACATAATGCTAACATCGGCACCATTTTCAAAAAAGGAGACAGGGCTGACTGTGGCAACTAGCGAGGCATTTCCCTCCTCTCTGTCACTGGGAAGATTCTTCCTAGAATCTTATTGAATTGCCTGCTCCCTCTTGGAGAGGAAGTACTTCCAGAGTCCCAGTGCGGCTTCAGACATCATGAGGCACCACTGCCATGATTTTCACAGCCAGGCAGATCCAGGAAAAATGTAAAGAACAATAGCAGGAGCTGTATATGACCTTGATCAATCTGACCAAAGCCTTTGACTCTGTCAATCATGAGGCTTTGTGGAAAATCATATCAAAGTTTGGCTGTCCAAGCAAATTTATCACCATTGTAAGACTCCTCCATGACTAGATGACTGCCTCCATCCTGTGCAGTGACTCTACTGCTGAGCCCTGTGTCATCCAAACTGGCGTAAAACAAGGTGGGTACTAGCACCCACCCTTTTCTCCATTTTCTTAGCAGCTATGAATACATTAACCCAAGACCGTCTACCATGGGGCACTGGCATCCAATATCGGACTGACAGCAACTCTTCAACCTTTCTCATCTCCATGCCAGAACTAAAGTAATATCGGCAACAATAACTGAACTCCAATACACAGATGATTGTGCTATAATTGCACACTCAAAGGAGGATCTGCAAACAGCCCTTAATTGCTTCTCTGAAGCTTACAAAAGTCTAGAGCTAACGCTGAACATTGGGAAAACAGAAGTTCTCTACTGGGCTTTGTCTGGTCAATCATCAGACACAGCAAGGAAGATCTACATTGACAAAGAAGAACTGGAAAATGTAGACTACTTTGCCAATCTTGGCAACCATCTCTCACAGAAGGCAGACACAGATGTCGAGATTCAGCACAGAATCCTCTGCGCCAGCCTTGCCTTTGGCAGACTGTCTCACCAGGTGTTCAATGATCACAACGTCAGAACACGTACTAGACTTTTAGTTTATAAAGTGGTGGTAATCTCAACTCTCCGGTATGGTTGAGAGACTTGGGTGACCTATAGAAAACACCAGAAAAACCTGGAACGCCAGCATCAGCATTTTCTTCGGAAGATCCTCAACATAAAGTGGGATGATCATCGCACTAATGTTGGACTCTGCGAGGACACTGACATCTTCAGTGTTGAGGCCTTGATTATCTAGCACCAGCTGAGGTGGAGCAGGCACTGTGTGCGCATGCCTGATACATGCTTACCAAAACATCTGCTGTATTCCCAACTGACCAAAGGAGAAAGGAAACGGGAAGGGCAAAAGAAACACTTTAAAGACACCCTCAGGATAAACATCAAGAGATGTGGCATTGATACCACACACTGGGAGACAGCAACCCAGGATATGGATAGCTGGCGAAGACTTGTCAGAGAGGGAATGTCCACTTTTGAGGAATATTGCCTTGCCCTGGTCTCAGAAAAATGCCTAAAGAAAGGAAAGACAACTGTCACGCAGCAGTTGTGACCCAATCCTGTCTTCCAACACCACCTGCAATATCTGCCGACGACCTGTGGCTCAAGGATCAGACTCTTCAGTCACCAAAGGACCCATGAAAAATAAAACCTATGAAAGAAATCATCCTTGACCTCGAGGGATCACTGATGATGATGACAGTTTAGCTTGGCTCTGGTGCTGTACGTGAAGACAAGCCCCAAGGCAGGCATATGTGTTGAATCCTTAAACAAGTCTGAAGAAGCTTGGGCCTTTGCCTAATCCTGGATCCTGCCTTGCAAAGCCATTTAAATAAGCAGAATTAGAAGGTGCTCAGTACACTGCAGAGTGTGTGCCAACAAAATTTCCTTTTGAGTTTTTATGCTGGAATTTTTCCAGGAGTATGAACAAAGATTTCCTTCTCCCTTGACTTTCATAAACTCTACTTTACACTCTCAAGTGGACCTTACTGTAGAGTTTGTTTTTCTGAAGTCCTTTGACTATAGGTAAGTAATGTCCCCAGCTGGCTACTTTTCATTTCCAGCCCTCAAAGTTATAAACTAGCTCCAGAATAAGAGCCAGTAGACAGTATTTTTAACTGGATAATTTGAGACTCACGACACATTTTGCAAGATGACAAATAAAGGTCACATTTTCAAAAGAGAGTAGGGCCATATATACAAGTGCTCCGCACCCACAGTTGGGGCCCAATTTTCAAAAAAAAAATTATCATCTTTTTGTATTACTACAGTACTTAGAAGCCCCTGTCCTGGAGCAGGACCCCATTGTGCTAGGTGCTGTACAAACAGAACAAAAAAGTTGGTCCCTGTCCCAAAGATCTTATAATCAAAATATAGGACACAAGACAACAGATGGGTACAGAGAGACTGACAAAGGGGTACAAGAAAACAAAGAGAAAATATGAGTCTGCATGAAAGACAGTGGTATTAGTACACTTGTGGCCTAACTCTTGTCAAGTTTTTGTACCCTTCGTGGCAAAGGAGAGTTTTAAGGAATGTGAAGGACACAAAACAAGGACTCGGCACCCGGCAGCTCTCATTTACAGCCACATATTCAAAAGAGCTCAGTTTTCAAAATGATCTCTTTCGAAAATCCTATGGCCTCGGTCCTTCTGTGAGCTCCATACACCTGGACCCCTGCACCAGTATGGAGCCCTATTAACTTCAGGGGAGCTTCGCAGGGATATCGGGTCTGGCCAGTCAGTGCTCAGGATCAGGACCTGACATAACGATTGCACTCTGCATCGCCTCTCGTTCCGTGAGAAAGTTGAGGAGATTTTTTCCCCAAGTATTTGAAGTGAAAGAAAAAGTGATTGGTAAATTCTAAGAGACAATTTAGCTGGAAAGACAATATTAGATGCATAAATACTACCCCATAGGCTAAGATTTTAATAGCCTCCATCTTTCAAGAGCTTTTTATTTTTTGGATAATAGGGCAGCGTTTAATCCCTAAAAAGATTCCCTTTTTAATTTTCCAAGACAGCTTCCATGCTTTGAATAGCACAGGAGTACAGCTCCATGGGAAAAAAATTGTATTTCAGATTTTGCCCATTTAGATTCTTGTCTTCCCAAATCCTCATGTCCTGGAAATTTGTTATAACCAAAATTTTGAGGTAAGACAGATATGGGCCAAATCAAGACCAGTGGTTCTGTGCAGCTTTAAAACTGAAGTCAAGGGTGCCTGCTTACATTGAATCTGAATTTGCTCTAGGATCGTTTACATTTGAGGATGTCATGCATATAATTAATTTACAAATGTCTTCACTTATTCAAGCCTGAATCTGAGTTATTTTATAGGTATTAATAGCAGATCATTTTTAAACATTTTTTTATTCCTAGCCAGAAATCACCCTGTATATAGCACAGTATTTGAAATATGAGAGGAAAAATGTTTCTTTTATACTACTCGCATGGCCCCCATCACCATCGCATTCCGTGCCTCACAGTCTTCAATGTATTTCTCCTCACAGTAACCCTGTGTGAGAGAGATTATTATTCCATTTTTATGGATGGGGACCTGAAGGACAGAGGGACAAAGTGCTTTGCCCAAGGTCACACAGGAAGTCTGTGGCAGAGAAGAGAACTGAATCCAGGTCTCCCAAGCTGGTAGTCCAAGTGCCGGATCATCTTCCCTCTAATTGCTATTAATGGAAGTATTGGTGTGTTTCTCCTGTAATAACCCTCTGTCCCAAATCTGGACCTTAGCGTCCAAAATCTGGGTGCTTAGCATGAACCTCCAAGCTTAATTACCAGCTTGGATCTTATCTCACTGCCACCAGTCAGGATTCTGAGTACCTGATAAACTCTCTGGTCTC